>NW_025959192.1:0-37350 GCF_023159225.1 Perognathus longimembris pacificus | reverse complement strand
GGTTGAAGGGTCAGGGGTAAGTCTCCCCACAGGCCCTCCACCCTCCACCCCCCCCCGCCATGTCGTTTCCCCAGGCCCTGTGTGTTATGTCTTCGAGGCCCAGGCCCTGAACTGCTCATGGGCACTGGGGCCGCAGGCACCGCGGGGGACACAGTATTCCTTCAGGATCCGGACTCCAGGTGGGGCCACCCCTGCCGGTTTCAATGCCCCCTCCCCACCATTGTCGGTTCTAATGTTCCCCGCTCATCCCGCCATTGTCAGTTTCTAACGCCTCTCTTTGGCATTGTCAGTTTGTAATGCCACCTCTGTTGGCCACTGTCGGTTTCTAATGTCCCCCCCTTCGGCCATTGTGAGTTTCTAATGCCCCACCATTCCCTAGGACCGGCCTGTACCATGAGTGCTGGACGACATGTGCCAGTCCGGCCTCCAGGTGGGCTGCATCCTCCCCGATCTTGCTGTCCTCTGGGCCCAGACCTACGCCCTGGTCACCGGCTCGAGCCCCGCTGGCCCCGTCCACTTCCTGGACGCCTGGCTCTATGCCCGTGAAATTGGTGAGGGTGGTTTCCAGTACCCCCTGGACCACCCAGGGCGGTTTCAAGTATCCCAGAGACCACCAAGGGCAGTTTAAAGTGTCCCCAAGAACACCGAGGGCGGATTTGTGTCCTCGAGACCACCGAGAGTGGTTTCAAGTATCCCCACGAGCACTTTGGTGCATGGGAGGGCAGTTTCAGGTATCCCCAAGACCACCTAGGGCGATTTCAAGGGTTCCCCATGACCCCCAAAAGCAGCTTCAAGTTTTCCCAGGACCATCCAGGGCGGTTTTAAGTGTCCCCGAGACCGCTGAGGGCGGTTTCAAGTGTCCACACGAGCACCTTGGTGGATGGAGGGCGGTTTTCCACTGTCCCCATGAGCATCCAGGGCAGTTTTGAGTGTCCCCCAAGACCCACAAGGGCAGTTTCAAGTATCCCTGGCACCACCGAGGGCAGTTTCGAGCCCCCCCACCCCACCCGGTGTCCCTCCATTCATCTGTGGCAGTTCTCAGAACACTTTGACCCCCTGTGAAACGTGAGCATTGCCTGCGGCCCCCGGGGCTGGCAGGTATGGTGGGAGCCACACAGGACCTGGAGGCAGTGGAGCAAGCACGACTTCCGGTACCAGCTTCCCCTGTGCATGGGAGTACTCAGTGCAACACCCGGGAGTACTCGGTCCAGCACTGGCGGGGAGTATTTAGTCCAGCAACGTTCAGGAGGGGGTGAGGTTCCGGATTGGTGTGGGATGGGAGTACTCAGTCCAGCACCGGGGAGGGATGGGAGTACTCAGTGAAGCACCCGGAAGTACTCAGTCCAGCACCAGGGAGTACTGGTTGTAGCACCCTGGACTACTCAGTCCAGTATTGGTTGGGAGAGGTGGGTTTCAGGATTAGTGTGAAATGGGAGTACTCAGCCCAGCACTGGGGAGTACTCCACACAGCACGTGGGAGTACTAAGCACATCACCCAGAAGTACACGGTCCAGCACCCTGCCCCGCAGTCAGTGCTGACTGAGGCCTGTGCTCTGTTCTTTTAGCATGGTGGCCAGCTGGTCTCCCAGGACTCCCCGGTGAGTGCTCCTGGAACCGCCCCGTGCCTCAGTTTACCCCTGCCCCATGGCGAGTCTCCCCCCACATTGAGGTCTTGGGAGGCTCAGACAACACCTACGCCCTGCCAGGCCTCGAACCCGGGCCTAACCAGGCCTGTGCATCCGGGCCAGGGAAGCCCGCACCCTGACCTAGGGCTCCTGGAGCAACACGGTGGAGTTTGGGGAGCAGAGGGCGGTTTCAACTGTCCCCAGGGAGGTTTCAGGTGTCCCCAGGAGTAGAGATTCTGGGTGGGGGGTGGTTTCAAGTGTCCCCAGGACCATTTTGGGCCTGTGAGTGGATGGAGGGCGGTTTCAAGTGTTCCCGGGGGAAGGGGTCTGGGGCGATTCGTTTCAAGTGTCTCCAGGGTGGGGAGGGGTCTGTGGTGGGTGGTTTCAAGTGTACCCAGGGCGGTTTCAAGTGTCCCAAGGGTGTTTTCTAGTATCCCAATGGGGAGGGGCTCTTGGGGGGGTGGTTTCAAGTGTAACCAGGACCACCTTGGGCCTGTGGGTGGATGGAGGGCGGTTTCAAGTGTCCCCGGGTTGGAGTGGTTCTGTAGGGGACGGTTTTAAGCGTCGCCAAGGCAACCCTGGGCCTGTGGGCGGATGGAGGGCGGTTTCAAGTGTCCCCAAGGGGAGGGGGTCTGGGTGAGGGTCAGTTTCAAGTGTCCCATGATGGGGGCAGTTCTTTAAGGGGTGGTTTCAAGTGTCTCCAAGGCAACCCTCGGCGTGTGCATCGATGGAGGGCGGTATCCAGTGTCCCCACGAAAACCTTGGGCCTGTGAGTGGATGTAGGGCAGTTTTGAGTGTCCCCACAGCGGTTTCAAGTGTCCACGGGGGAATGGGGATCTGGGTGGGGGGGTGGTTTCAAGTGTCCCCAAGACCATTCTGGGCCTGTGGGTGGATAGGTGGCGATTTCAAGTGTCCTCAGAGGCCTCACATGGGGGGGAGCCTTTGCAGGTGGAGTCGTGTGGGGAGGGCTGGGGCAAGGAGCTGAGGGTCACGTGTCCCTCCCTCCCCACTTCATGTGACCCCTCCCCCTCCCATCCCTTCCTCCCCGAGTGTGTGCACACCCACACGGTCGGAGGTTTCAAGGGTCCCCGCCGGGCCAGCCATGATGCACCTGCTGCTTCGGCAGCACTGGGGTCGCTGGGCCTGGGCTGGGGCTGTCAGAGGTGAGCAGGAATCTGAACCCGGGGCCCCCAGGGTGGGGGGGGGAACGCAACGCATTGTGGGCCATGCGGGAGGCCGGGATTCGAGCCCACACCCACCCGTCTGTCCGTCTGCCCTGCAGGCTCCTGAGCGCCCGCGTTCCCTGTGTCAGCGACAAGTTGACTGGTGAAGATGGACAGACGGACGGACGGAGGGACAGAGGGACATGGGGGGCTGGGGGCTTGGGCGGTGACAGACAGACAGCGATGGGAATCGAGACACGGACAGATATGAAGACAGACGGACGGACAGACAGGGAGACAGGGAGATGGATGGACAGATGAACAGACAGACAGACAGACTGGGAGACAGATGGACAGACCTGGAGACAGACAAACAGGCATGGACAAGAGACAGGCAGACAGATGGACAAACAGACATGGAGACAGACAGACAGGGAGACGGACAGACAGACACACAGCAGACAGATGGACAGACAGACAGACAGGGACACAGATGAGCAGGACAGACAGACAGGTGGACAGGGAGACAGACAGACAGAACTGGAGACAGACAGATGACAAAAAGACACAGATGGACGGATGGACAGATGGACATCATGGAGACAGATAGACAAGAGAGGGAGACGGACAGACAGATGAGCACACAGTGAGACACACAGGGAGACAGACAGTCATGGACAGATGGACCTGGAGACAGACGGACAAACACACTGAGCAGATGGTCAGACAGACAGACGGAGAAACAGGGAGACAGACAGATGGACGGATGGATGGACAGATGGACAGATGAGCAGACGGGCAGACAGACCTGGAGACAGACGGACACATGGACAAATGGATGGACGGACAGACACAGAGGGAGACAGACGGACAGACAAAGAGATGGGCGGATGGACACACAGACAGCCGGAGAGCCGTGCACCTCCCCCTGTCCTCCGCTGAGGAGGAGGAGGAGGAGGAGGAGGAGGAGGAGGAGGAGGAGGAGGAGGTGGAGGAGGAGGAGGAGGAGGAGGAGGAGGAGGCGGAGCCATTGCCGGTGGTGGAGCTGAGCCTGCAGCCTGGGCCCTGATCATGGCGCCGCCGGGGTCACCCCAGCCTCCCCCCCGCATGCACACACGTACCCAGGGTTAGGTTACTGAGTCCTCCTGCGTGGGTGCTGGGTGCTCAGTCCTCCCCCGGCATCTCCACACAAGATGCTGGATGCTCAGTCCCCCCTGGCGTCTCCACACAAGGTGCTGGGTGCTCAGTCTTCCTTTGTTAGTGCTGGGTGCTCAGTCCTCCCCCGGTGTCTGCATACGAGGTGCTGGGTGCTCAGTCCTCCCGTGCCTCCACACAAAGTGCTGGGTGCTCAGTCTTCTCATGTGGGTGCTGGGCAGTTAGTCCTGTGTCCCACACGAGGGCCTGGGTGCTCAGTCCTCCTCCCATGAATCCACAGGAGGCGCTGGGCGCTCAGTTCTCCTCCCGTTCCTCCACACGAGGTGCTGGGTGCTCAGTCCTCCTGTGTGTGTGCTAGGCGCTCAGTCCTCCTCCCGTGCCTCCGTGAGGGGTGCTGGGTGCTTGGAATAATTAGTACATGTTTTTGGAATAATTAGTACATGTTTAGGCTAGTCAAAGCCGAAGTCATAATAGCCCAATAGCTATGCCCTTTTGGACACTTAAGATGATGCTAAGTGAAATGAGCTCCATGTTATGGAAACAAGTGGTATATCATTATTGTAATTATTTTCAACATGCGATATGAATCCGTACCCTTTTTATTTTCTCTCGTATTCCCTTCCTGTGGTTTTACCCCGACTATCACTGTATCTCATCTGAGCACCCTGGATACTGTATATACGTGTATTAGAGCTAGGGAAGAGAAAGTAAATATCAAAATCAATAGACAAAGGATAAAAATACAAACAACTCCAAACACAATACTCACAAAACCATTTGGTGTAAACCAACCATACAACTCGTGGGTGGAAGGGGAAGCAGGAGGGAAGAGGTAGGCATGTGGAGGGGAGGAGGAGTTAACATGTTGGACAAGAAATGTACTCACTGCATTATATATGAAATTGTAACCCCTCTGTACTTCACTTTGACAATAAAGGAGAAAAAAGACAATAAATATTTTTGAAAGATTCTGAAACACCTAACAGTTTTTTAGAGTTATGACATATAATGCTTAAGATTCTCATGTTAAAAACTAACATTTAGAATCAACACTCTCTTTCTCTGGCAATAGGAAAACTACCAACACATACACTGTTTGTGAATAAAGGTAAACATTTCCCTCAAAGAACTGCTAATCACCATACATTTCCTTTCTTCATTCCTGTTATTTACTTCAGCCATTCTCTGGCCATAATCTGAGTGAAACCAGCCAAAAGGTACAGACACTGAGGCAGGTAGGGCTGGGAGGAGGAGGAGGAGGAGGAGGAGGAGGAGGAGGAGGAGGAGGCGGAGCCATGGCCCGTGGTGGAGCTGAGCCTGCAGCCTGGGCCCTGATCATGGCGCCGCCCGGGTCACCCCAGCCCCCCCCTCCCCGCATGCACACACGTACCCAGGGTTAGGGTACTGAGTCCTCCTGCGTGGGTGCTGGGTGCTCAGTCCTCCCCCGGCATCTCCACACAAGATGCTGGGTGCTCAGTCCCCCCTGGCGTCTCCACACAAGGTGCTGGGTGCTCAGTCTTCCTTTGTTAGTGCTGGGTGCTCAGTCCTCCCCCGGTGTCTGCATATGAGGTGCTGGGTGCTCAGTCCTCCCGTGCCTCCACACAAAGTGCTGGGTGCTCAGTCTTCTCATGTGGGTGCTGGGCATTTAGTCCTGTGTCCCACACGAGGGCCTGCATGCTCAGTCCTCCTCCCATGAATCCACAGGAGGCGCTGGGCGCTCAGTTCTCCTCCCGTTCCTCCACACGAGGTGCTGGGTGCTCAGTCCTCCTATGTGTGTGCTAGGCGCTCAGTCCTCCTCCCGTGCCTCCGTGAGGGGTGCTGGGTGCTTGGTCACTTTGTGGGCCGCAGGGCCTGGCTCACTGTCTGTCGCTTCGGCTGCCCACAGGGGAAGGGAGAGACGGACAGACGGGTGGACACAGAGACAGGGAGGGAGACACACAGACAGGAACAGGCACTAACACAGACAGACAAACAGACAGACAGACGGTTAGACCGGCTGTGGGACAGTCAGGCAGCTAGAGAGACACAGACAGATGGACAGGGAGATAGACAGACAGGGAGACAGACAGACAGACAGACAAGGAGACAGTCGGATGGACGGACAGATGGAAAGACAGACAGGGAGACGGACAAATGGACAGACAGACATAGATGGACGGATGGACAGGGAGACTGACAGACGGACAGATGGACAGACAGATGGACGAAAAGACACAGATGGAAAGACAGAGACACAGACGGACGAACAGGGAGGACAGATGGACAAATAGGGAGACAGGGAGAGAGACAGATGGACAGACAGACGGACAGACAGACAGACGGACACACAGACGGACACACAAGCAGTGTGACAGACACAGAGACAGTCGGACGGCAGACAGACGGATGGACAGACAGACGGACAGATGGACGAACAGGGAGACAGATGGACAGACAGACATGCAGCGAGAGACAGATGGACAGACAGATGGGCAGATGGACAGACAGACAAGGAGACAGACGGATGGACGGACAGACAGGGACCAATGAACGTAGACAGATGGACGGACGCACAGAGCGACAGGCGCACAGGGTCCCAGGCCTGGGGACAGACAGACGGACAGACGGATGGGCAGGGAAACCGAGGCAGACAGACAGACGGGTGGACACAGGGACAACTGAGAGAGAGACGGACAGACGGACACACGGACAGGCAAGGGGCCTAGGGGAGGGCGGGGAGGAGGGGGACTGGGGCTCGAATCCCGGCCCGGCACCCAGCCACCCGGCACCCAGCTACTCAGCACCCAGCACCCATTACCCAGCCACCCAGGTTCTCAGCCCTCAGCACCCAGGTACTCAGCACCCCAACCCCCAGTACCCAGCCAGCACTCACCTACTCAGCACCCAGTACTGAGCACCCAGGTACTCAACCCTCAGTGCCCTCAGCACCCAGCGAACCAGTACCCAGCATCCAGCCACCCACTACCCAGCTACCCAGCAACCAGCCACCCACACAGCTACCCAGCTACCAAGTACCCAGCCACCCAGCACCTAACCCCCCAGCACCCAGTACCAACACCCAGCCAATCAGCATCCAGTCCCCAGCTACTCAGCACCCAGCCACCCAGCACCCAGTACCCAGCATCCCAGCCAGCCAGTACCCAGCTACCCAGTACCCAGCACCCAGCCACCCAGCACCCAGCTACTCAGCACCCAGATGCCAGCCTTCAGCATGCAGCTACTCAGCACCTAGCCCCCATTACCCATCATGCAACTACTAAGCACCCAACCAGTACCCAGCACCCAGCGACTCAGTACCTAGCCACCCAGCACCCAGTCCCCAGCACCCAGCTATTCACCACCCAGGTACCCAGCACCAAGTACCCAGCAACCCAGCACTCAGCTACTCAGCACCCAGTATCCAGTTATTTGGACCTCAGCATCCAGCTAGTCAGCACCCAGCCACCCAGCTACTCAACCCAGTACCTAGCACCCAGCCGCCAACCACCCAGCACCCAGTACCTAGTACCTAGCCAATCAGCGTCCAGTACCCAGCTACTCAACACCCAGCCACTCAGCTACCCAGCTACCCAGCACCTAATCCAGCACCTAGTACCCAGCCAACCAGTACCCAGCACCAGGACACAACCACTCAGCACCCATCACCCAGTACCCAGCACCCAGCCAACCAGCCCCCAGCACCCAGCTACTCAGCACCCAGACACCCAGCACCCAGTACCCAGCTACCCAGCACCCAGTACCCAGCACCCAGAACCCAGCCACCCAGCTAGCCAGCAGCCAGTACCCAGCTACTGAGCACCCAGTTCCCAGAACCCTGCTACTCAGACCCCAGGCACCTAGTACCTAGCACCCAGCACCCATCTAACCAGTACCCAGCACCCAACTACTCAGACCACACCATCCAGCTACTCAACACCCAGCTACCAAGCACCCAGTCACCCAGCACCCAACCACCCAGCACCCAGTACCTAGCACCCAGACACCCAGTAACCAGCCCCTAGCCACCCAGCACCCAGTACCCAGCACCCAGCTACCTAGTATTTAGCACTCAGCACCCAGAACCCCCAGCTTGCAAATTGCACACCCGTGTATCATTTTACCCTGTTTTGACTCCACTGCCTCTGTCCCGCCTGTCCGCTCTGCCCCACCCAGCCCCCCATCCATCGCCCGTCCTGCCCTGGCCTGAGCCTTCCAGTGCCCCAAGCAGAAACAACAGGAAACCGCCAGGGTGGGGCGGGGCTGGCCAAGGAAAGCAAAGATTTATCATTTCAACTTCACATCTGAGTAGTTCATTAAGAATGGGTAGCCATTTGACAGGCAGATACCAATGGGGAAGATTCCAGGAAGAAGAGACAGAGACAGGAACACAGGAAGAGAACAACTCTCTAGAAACCAGGAATTCCTGCTGCTGAATGCCATTAGCATTGTGAAAATTAAAAAGAAGCTGGGGTCAATTTGGGCTCCTTCCATAAGGCAGTGGAGAAGAGGTATTTAAGCATAAGACATACATTTTAGAAGTGTCCCAATGTACAGGGTGCTGGTGGCTCATGCCTGTCTGTCATCCTAGCTACTCAGAAGGCTGACCTTTGAGGATCATGGTTGAATGCCAGTGAAGACAAGAATGTCTGTTAAAGAGTCTCATCTCCAATTAACTACAAAAAAAACAAAAACAAAAACCTGGAAGAGGCACTGTGGCTCAAAGAGACAGAGGACTAGCCTTGAAAGGAAAGGAAGAAGGGCTGGGAATATGGCCTAGTGGTAGAGTGCTTGCCTTGTATACATGAAGCCATGGGTTCAATTCCTCACCACCACATATAGCAAAAAGCAAGAAGTGGAGCAATGGCTCAAGTGGTAGTGTACTAGCCTTGAGCAAAACAAAAACAAAAGCCTGGGACAGTGCTCAGGACCTGAGTCCAGGACTGGCAATGAAGGAAGGAAGGAAGGAAGGAAGGAAGGAAGGAAGGAAGGAAGGAAGGAAGGAAGGAAGGGAGAAAAGAAAGAGAGGAAGAAAGAAAGAGAGAAAGGAACATAGTGAGTGAACTCAGGGTCAGCACCTGCGTTCATGCCCCACAAACAATAACAACAACAAAGAATCCACAAAATGCTAGTTTTCCAATAAAAGATTAAAAATTTGTTAGAAATATGTTGCTAACTTATTAAAAAAAGACCCTAACACTTCAATTTTTAAATTTAGCTCAAATGAGCAAAGCATCAGGCAGAACTTCATATGGTCCTATTTAAAAGGATCACATTGGCACTGAACTACATTGAGCTCCTACATCATCATCAGTATAGAGAAAATGAGTCTAACCTTACATTTCTTGTTTTTCAGAAAATGGAAAATGCTGAACTCTCATATAATTATTACTTCTAAATAGGCATAATTAGTTGGTTGAGAGCAATCATGATAGACCTAGTAGTTTTCAATGTTATCAAAAGTTCTAAAGGCCATCTTTGATCAGGAATCTTATTTTAGAATAATCCTCACAGCTACCATGTGCCAGCAAAAAACTCAGCCTTATAATTAGAAAGACACCATCACCTCCACTTGGAGTAGCCAGCAGCCTCTCAATGTGTTTTCCTTTTTTTAAAAAAAAAATATATATAATTACTTATTTATTGTCAAAGTGATATACAGAGGGGTCACAGATCCATACATTAAGCCATGTTTTCTTATACGCAAATTATGATTTCAATACATACCCGATCTAATATTCAGGATGTTTTAGGAATGAAATGAGATAATTAATGTAAGATCAATTACCAACAATTTTTAGAAAGCCGAGCTGTATGAAAGCTCACACCTCATTGTTGGATCCTCAGAATTCATAGCATCTAGGACCATGCAACTCATTGTGTTTTACATCACACTTCTTCATATACATATGGGACCATCATATTATATTTCATTGTCCTTTCAAGGGTTCTACTCATTTATTTTTTTAAAGAAAATCTCAATACCAAAATATGCACTCTAGTTCTCTAATTCTCTAAGAATAATGTAGTTTGCTGCATACAAACTACTGTCATTATGTATTTCTAAGCCATGTACATTGAACATAACAAAATGTGTTAAAATTAAAACACATGATTTAGCCAGGCACCTGGGGCTCATACCGGTAAACCTGGATACTCAGCAAGCTGAGATGCAGAGGGTCAGGGTTCAAAGCCAGCCCATTCAGTAAAGACTCCATCTCCAATTAACCAGTGAAATGCTGGGCTAGATGTGTAAGTGGCAGAATACCAGCTGAGTGGGCATACATGCCAGGATGAAGCCTTGAATTCAAACCTTGTTACTACAGGTGGTGGGAGAGGAGAGGAGAGAAAAGGGGAGGACAGGGGAGAGGAGTGGAGGGGAGGAGAGGGGAAGGGAGGGGAGGACAGGAGAGGAGAGGAGAGGAGAGAGAGCACAATACATGGTTTAATAAGATTCTAATAGTTCAATACCTATTTTTGTAGCTTTAGACTGGTTTACAGAAGGAAAAGATATTTCACAAGTGAATGAACGATTATGGAAAGCAAATTGCTGTCTTCCACATAATAAACACATAAACAATCTTCCAAGTAATGTTTTACATCTACATAACTGATTAACTAGAAAATATGCCAAAATACTTGAATTAGGAAAAGCAGTTCATCACTTAAAATATTGTAATTTATCTTTACAATCAGTTTGTAAAAACAACAACAACAAAAACAAAAAAGTAGCTGCTAAGTGCCAGTGGCTCTCACCTGTAATCCTAACTTTTCAGAAGCTTATGAGCTGAGACTCACAGCTCAAATCCATCCAGGCAGGAAAGTCTATGAGACTCATCTCCAAATAACTACCAAAAAAAGCTGGAAGTGGACCTGTGGTTCAAATGATAGTCTGCTAGCCTTCAGCACAAGAACAGCACCCAAGCCCTGAGTTCAAACCTCAGGACTGGCATAATGAACAATCATAAATAGACCCAACATATTCGACTAGCAATGTGGCTTAGCGGCAGAGTGCTCACCTAGCATGCATGAAGCCCTGGGTTCCATTCCTCCCCACCACATAAACAGAAAAAGGTGGAAGTAGTGCTGTGTGTGTGTGTGTGAATAAAAGCAGCTCAGGGACAGTGCTCAAGCCCTGAGTTCAAGCCTCAGAACTGGCAAAATAAAAACAACATTAAATTAAGTATATAACCCTCCTGGTAATACTAATGAGAAATCATTAGTCCAAGGCCCAGGACTGGCCAAAAAAAAAAAAAAGAACCTAAATGCTTACATACAGTACTTAGAAATTTTCTAAGCACTATCTGCTGTGTATCTGTTTTCTAATACTGTACAGTAATATGGTAATACTATCATGACATTATAGCTGATTAATATACTCTATGAAGTTTTTAGTAAGTGCCACCACAGTAACAGCAGCTAACTGAGTATTACCACAAGTAATTGAGACCATGAGTGACAGGTGGTTGAACTTCTCTTTGTGTTTAAAAAACAAAATGAGTTTTCACACAAAAGGAGAAGGGACGGACTCACTGGAGGGGCCCAGAGAAGGTGATATCTACCAACTTTTTCGAAGTGACTATGTAAGGAATTAAAAACATAGTCCTCTACTTTGAGAATTGTACTCAAGTCAAAAGTCCCTTCTGGTGGCCACCCATCTTGAAAGTGAGCCACTCAGAAGAGCAGAGAGTCACCCACTTTCGTTTCTTGATCTCTACACTATTATTGTGAGTAACTTCCTTCCAGGGAGCTAAAGTCAAGTCCACGGGAGTGGAAGGGACGTTGCCCATGCCTATCAGTCTCGTCAGTTGTGCAGTCCACAAAATAACAAGAGGTAAAACAATTCCAATAAAACAGAAGAAACAATACACACAGGCCTGATATTTAAAAGACTTACAAAATGGAGATCTCCTAAGCTGATCCGCTGGCTCCTGTGAAGAAGCAAAAGTAGCAGACCCAAGATCAAGGTGGGCAGGTTGAGCCTCCGTTAGGAGGCCCTCCTGGTCAGTTCCTGCCAAAAAGCGAACTGACTTGCACCATACAAGAAAGGCGAGGTTGGACGATCACGATGGGCACCCCACCACCTTGGGACCAAGAGAAGGAAGAAGAGGCAAGGGATTCTGGCACACAGGCCTGCCCCGCTCTCTGCTTGCAGCTCCATGCTTCTTGGTGTAGACCTGAGCGGTAATGAATGCCTTCCCAGGTTGGGGCACTACTGGGGGCCTAATCCTGTGGTCCTGTTGCATTCCCATTTCTCCCTTGATTTCTTTCCCCCAAAGTTTGTTGCTACCCAGGTCACCCAAGCTGCATGGTTGAGGGAACAGGATACTGGTGAGGACAGCAGCGGGAGGCACAAGTGCCAATGGACTGGCCAGTAAGCAGCGCTGGGCTCCTTAGCCACGCCCACCACAAGAATATCACCCTTGACTTGAGCAAGTAGGACAGTCCCCTGAAACCCTTTAGCACCTTCCAAGCCACTGTGTACTGGGTGCGCTCGAATGTGCATATGTGTGCCCGTGCTTGCTTACATTCGTGTGTGTTTGTTCCTGATGCTGTACATGGGTGTGCTTACTAAGCCAAAGTCTGTGTATGTGTAAATAGGTATGTGGATGTAGATCCAGGAGGACCCGGCACAGTGTGTTATGAGTGAGCATGTGGAGGTGGCGGGAAGGGAGAAAGAGAAAGAGAGAGAGAGAGTCATCTCGCCTATGAGGAATTCTTTGTTCATGTGCGGTTGGATGAGTGTGTCATGTATGAGGTTGGACATAGGGAGTTCCAAATGTGTGCATGTTTACTTGCTTATTTGAAGTTCCCAGACACCAATCATTTGGCAAAGTCTCCCCTTTTGTGCTGTCCTCTACACAAAGGTCTCCGGACTTGAGGCCCGGGATACCTAGCTGCCTTTGCTCTTGGAGATCTGCATGACAGTGACAATGACGCCTATGAATACTGTTGCTGGGTGCTAGTGTGCCTTGGTCGAGGCAGGGAAGGGTCAGATATCACTTTCCCTAGTGTCTTAGCAGAGCTTCCTGTAGGAGCCTTAAACATATGGCTGTGAGCCACGGGCACCAGGATTGCCAGCTCCTGCCTCTAGCCAGTATAATCCTTGGCTGCTCAATAGCAGGAAGTAGCAGGCAGGGATCTGGGCCAGAGAGGCCAAGGCAAGCGGGAAGACAAGAGTTAAGCAGACACTAGCGCAGAAAGGAGATGCCCAGATTCGCTGACCTGCTAATCTTGTATCTCCCTTATGCTCTGAGCAAGAGAGATGAGGTTGATTGTGAGAGAGGTGGCGGATCCATACACCAGCCACTTCCAGGACTGGCAAGGGCAGAGGCGGTGGGGAGCTGTGTCACACGGGTTCAACCAGGATGTGGGAAGATGGAGCAGGAGGGGAGGTGGAAAGTGTATTTGCCTAGGACCATGGCCCAAGCCGTTCCCAGCAGAATGGTCAGGGGAGGGATGTGCGGCTCTACACATCCTGTGCATCCCCGAAGGCCTGTGAGAACTAGTGAGAACTTACAGCAAACCCCCAAGGGGCCCTGTGCCCTTTTTGCTATGGCAACTCCAGTTGGAACACTGGCTCAAGTCAGCAGGAGGCACCTAGTACCTGGCCATGTCACAGAGCTCCAAACCATATGGGCACTGCCCAGAGGCTTCCCAGCACCCCAGGTGCAAATGCACTGTTAGTGAGGCACCAGGAGGCCCTGCTGGCCTGTGAGCACCAACTGCCTACCTCTAAGCAGCCTCACTACCCCTCCCTTAAGGCTGTTCCTGTTGGAATGCAAATGAAAGCACAAATCAACAAAGTGGGCAAGGAATGGAGAAACAAAACATCCGGCCACCCCCTGGAGGCTTTTCTGCATAGTGGGTCGCATATGTGCAGTCCTTCCTGCTCAGAAAAACACAGGGCTGCTGCCTAGCAAGCCAGGCAAGGTCTTCAGGTGGACTTGGCCAAGGGGGCAGAGGCCGTTTCCAGACCAATCGGATGTCAGTCATAAAACCAGAAGGCAGGAAAGGAGTGCCGCTTCCACCTACCTTTGTCACAAACCTCCTGTGCACAGAAAAGGAGCAGAGGGGCTTGGGCACAGAGCAGGCAGACAACAGATTAGATAAATGGGGATTGGTGTTCACCAGAGGACTGAGAGATCCCAGGTGTGCAGAGGGTGAGAGCAGAGGGAGATTTGGAGAAGATAAGAAGGGCTAGGCCAGGGTGAGGCAGTTGTAATTTCCCCAGAAGAAGTGAAGAGGTGCATGGGGAGGTGTGCAGCCTGTGAACCTCCAGAGGAGGAGGGGGAAATTGGGAAGCAAAGGCAGAGGCAAACAGGCAGTGACGCAGAGGCATGTGTGAGTTGAAAGCAGTCCAGAACAGCAAGGCAGGGACAGGAGGGCTAGGAGAGAGAACTCGGAGGGAGTTATCAGCAAAGGAGGTATGTGTGCAGGGGACAAGCCTCAGGAACTCAGTTGCAGATGGCAGGTGGTGGCTAGGAAGGCCAGGTTGGGCGCCCCACCACCCTGGGACCAAGTAGAAGGGAGAAGAGGCAAGGGATTCTGGGGCACAGGCCTGCCCCATTCTCTGCGTGCATCGCTGGGCTTTAGGCTGTAGACCTGAGGGGTAACGAATGCCATCCTTGGTTGGGGCACTACTGGGGCGTAATCATGTGGCCCTGTTACATTGACATTTCTGCCTTGATTGCTTTCCCGAAGAGTTTGTTGCTACCCAGGTCTCCGAAGCTGCATGGTTCAGGGAATGGGAGACTGGTGAGGACAGCAGGGGGAGGCCCAAGTGCCAATGGACTGTCCAGTAAGCAGCGCTGGGCTCCTTAGCCACGCCCACCACGAGAACAACACCCTGGACTTGAGCAAGTAGGACACAGTCCTCGAAAACCCCTTAGCACCTTCCAAGCCACTGTGTACTGGGTGCGCTCACGTGTGCGTGTGTGTGCCCCTGCTTACCTACATGCGTGTGTTCCTGATGCTGTACAAGAGTGTGCTTCCTAAGCCTAAGTCTGCATATGTGCAAATAGGTATGTGGATGTAGATCCAGGAGGACCCGGCACAGTGTGTTATAGTGAGCATGTGGGGGTGGCGGGGAGGAAGAGAGAGAAAGAGAGAGAGAGAGAGAGTCGGCTCGCCTGTGAGGAATTTTTTGTTCATGTGCGGTTGCAGGAGTGTGTCAGGTATGAGGTTGGACAGAGGGAGTTCAAAGTGTTTACACGTTACTTGTTTTTTGAAGTTCCCGGAAACCAATCATATGGCGAAGGCGCCCCTCTTGTGCTGTCCGCTACAAAAAGGTCTCCGTACTTGATGCCAAGCTGCCTCTGCTCTTGGAGATCTGCATGACAGTGATGATGCTGCCTATGAATATCATTGCTGGGTGCTAGTGTGCCTTGGTCACGGCAGGGAAGGGTCAGATATCCCTTTCCCTGGTGTCTTAGCAGAGCTTCCTGAAGGAGCCTAAAACATATGTCTGTGAGCCACGGGCACCAGGATTGCCAGCTCCTGCCTCTATCCAGTATAATCCTTGGCTGCTCAATAGCAGGAATTAGCAGGCAGGGATCTGGGCCAGAGAGGCCAAGGCAAGCGGGAAGACAAGAGTTAAGCAGACACTAGCGCAGAAAGGAGATGCCCAGATTCGCTGACCTGCTAACCTTGTATCTCCCTTATGCTCTGAGCAAGAGAGATGAGGTTGATTGTGAGAGAGGTGGCGGATCCATACACCAGCCACTTCCAGGACTGGCAAGGGCAGACGCGGTGGGGAGCTGTGTCACACGGGTTCATCCAGGATGTTGGAAGATGGTGCAGGAGGGGAGGTGGAAAGTGTATTTGCCTAGGACCCTGGCCCAAGCCGTTCCCAGCAGAATGGTCAGGGGAGGGATGTGCGGCTCTACACATCCTGTGCATCCCCGAAGGCCTGTGAGAACTAGTGAGAACTTACAGCAAACCCCCAAGGGGCCCTGTGCCCTTTTTGCTATGGCAACTCCAGTTGGAACACTGGCTCAAGTCAGCAGGAGGCGCCTAGTACCTGGCCATGTCACAGAGCTCCAAACCATATGGGCACTGCCCAGAGGCTTCCCAGCACCCCAGGTGCAAATGCACTGTTAGTGAGGCACCTGGAGGCCCTGCTGGCCTGTGAGCACCAACTGCCTTCCTCTAAGCAGCCTCACTACCCCTCCCTTAAGGCTGTTCCTGTTGGA
This sequence comes from Perognathus longimembris pacificus, assembly GCF_023159225.1. Classification (NCBI taxonomy): domain Eukaryota; kingdom Metazoa; phylum Chordata; class Mammalia; order Rodentia; family Heteromyidae; genus Perognathus; species Perognathus longimembris. Next base: position 21,237 of record NW_025959192.1, on the reverse strand, counting down.
ATGCAAATGAAAGCACACATCAACAAAGTGGGCAAGGAATGGAGAAACAAAACATCCGGCCACTCCCTGGAGGCTTTTCTATATAGTGCGTCGCATATGTGCAGTCCTTCCTGCTCAGAAAAACACAGGGCTGCTGCCTAGCAAGCCAGGCAAGGTCTTCAGGTGGTCTTGGCCAAGGGGGCAGAGGCCGTTTCCAGACCAATCGGATGTCAGTCATAAAACCAGAAGGCAGGAAAGGAGTGCCGCTTCCCTCCTACCTTTGTCACAAACCTCCTGTGCACAGAAAAGGAGCAGAGGGGCTTGGGCACAGAGCAGGCAGACAACAGATTAGATAAATGGGGATTGGTGTTCACCAGAGGACTGAGAGATCCCAGGTGTGCAGAGGGTGAGAGCAGAGGGAGATTTGGAGAAGATAAGAAGGGCTAGGCCAGGGTGAGGCAGTTGTAATTTCCCCAGAAGAAGTGAAGAGGTGCATGGGGAGGTGTGCAGCCTGTGAACCTCAAGAGGAGGAGGGGGAAATTGGGAAGCAGAGGCAGAGGCAAAGAGGCAGTGACGCAGAGGAATGTGCGAGTTGAAAGCAGTCCAGAGCAGCAAGGCAGGGACAGGAGGGCTAGGAGAGAGAACTCGGAGGGAGTTATCAGCAAACGAGGTATGTGTGCAGGGGACAAGCCTCAGGAACTCAGCTGCAGATGGCAGGTGGTGGCTAGGAAGGCCAGGTTGGGCGCCCCACCACCCTGGGACCAAGTAGAAGGGAGAAGAGGCAAGGGATTCTGGGGCACAGGCCTGCCCCATTCTCTGCGCGCAGCGCTGGGCTTTAGGGTGTAGACCTGAGGGGTAACGAATGCCATCCTTGGTTGGGGCACTACTGGGGCGTAATCATGTGGTCCTGTTACATTGACATTTCTGCCTTGATTGCTTTCCCGAAGAGTTTGTTGCTACCCAGGTCTCCGAAGCTGCATGGTTCAGGGAATGGGAGACTGGTGAGGACAGCAGGGGGAGTCCCAAGTGCCAATGGACTGTCCAGTAAGCAGCGCTGGGCTCCTAGGCCACTCCCACCACGAGAACAACACCCTGGACTTGAGCAAGTAGGACACAGTCCTCGAAAACCCCTTAGCACCTTCCAAGCCACTGTGTACTGGGTGCGCTCACGTGTGCGTGTGTGTGCCCCTGCTTGCCTACATGCGTGCGTTCCTGATGCTGTACAGGAGTGTGCTTCCTAAGCCTAAGTCTGCATATGTGCAAATAGGTATGTGGATGTAGATCCAGGAGGACCCGGCACAGTGTGTTATAGTGAGCATGTGGGGGTGGCGGGGAGGAAGAGAGAGAAAGAGAGAGAGAGTCGGCTCGCCTGTGAGGAATTTTTTGTTCATATGCGGTTGCAGGAGTGTGTCAGGTATGAGGTTGGACAGAGGGAGTTCAAAGTGTTTACACGTTACTTGTTTTTTGAAGTTCCCGGAAACCAATCATATGGCGAAGGCTCCCCTCTTGTGCTGTCCGCTACACAAAGGTCTCCGTACTTGATGCCAAGCTGCCTCTGCTCTTGGAGATCTGCATGACAGTGATGATGCTGCCTATGAATATCATTGCTGGGTGCTAGTGTGCCTTGGTCACGGCAGGGAAGGGTCAGATATCCCTTTCCCTGGTGTCTTAGCAGAGCTTCCTGAAGGAGCCTAAAACATATGTCTGTGAGCCACGGGCACCAGGATTGCCAGCTCCTGCCTCTAGCCAGTATAATCCTTGGCTGCTCAATAGCAGGAAGTAGCAGGCAGGGATCTGGGCCAGAGAGGCCAAGGCAAGCGGGAAGACAAGAGTTAAGCAGACACTAGCGCAGAAAGGAGATGCCCAGATTCGCTGACCTGCTAACCTTGTATCTCCCTTATGCTCTGAGCAAGAGAGATGAGGTTGATTGTGAGAGAGGTGGCGGATCCATACACCAGCCACTTCCAGGACTGGCAAGGGCAGACGCGGTGGGGAGCTGTGTCACACGGGTTCAACCAGGATGTGGGAAGATGTAGCAGGAGGGGAGGTGGAAAGTGTATTTGCCTAGGACCCTGGCCCAAGCCGTTCCCAGCAGAATGGTCAGGGGAGGGATGTGCGGCTCTACACATCCTGTGCATCCCCGAAGGCCTGTGAGAACTAGTGAGAACTTACAGCAAACCCCCAAGGGGCCCTGTGCCCTTTTTGCTATGGCAACTCCAGTTGGAACACTGGCTCAAGTCAGCAGGAGGCGCCTAGTACCTGGCCATGTCACAGAGCTCCAAACCATATGGGCACTGCCCAGAGGCTTCCCAGCACCCCAGGTGCAAATGCACTGTTAGTGAGGCACCAGGAGGCCCTGCTGGCCTGTGAGCACCAACTGCCTACCTCTAAGCAGCCTCACTACCCCTCCCTTAAGGCTGTTCCTGTTGGAATGCAAATGAAAGCACACATCAACAAAGTGGGCAAGGAATGGAGAAACAAAACATCCGGCCACCCCCTGGAGGCTTTTCTGTATAGTGGGTCGCATATGTGCAGTCCTTCCTGCTCAGAAAAACACAGGGCTGCTGCCTAGCAAGCCAGGCAAGGTCTTCAGGTGGACTTGGCCAAGGGGGCAGAGGCCGTTTCCAGATCAATCGGATGTCAGTCATAAAATCAGAAGGCAGGAAAGGAGTGCCGCTTCCCTCCTACCTTTGCCACAAACCTCCTGTGCACAGAAAAGGAGCAGAGGGGCTTGGGCACAGAGCACGCAGACAACAGATTAGATAAATGGGGATTGGTGTTCACCAGAGGACTGGGAGATCCCAGGTGTGCAGAGGGTGAGAGCAGAGGGAGATTTGGAGAAGATAAGAAGGGCTAGGCCAGGGTGAGGCAGTTGTAATTTCCCCAGAAGAAGTGAAGAGGTGCATGGGGAGGTGTGCAGCCTGTGAACCTCAAGAGGAGGAGGGGGAAATTGGGAAGCAGAGGCAGAGGCAAAGAGGCAGTGACGCAGAGGCATGTGTGAGTTGAAAGCAGTCCAGAGCAGCAAGGCAGGGACAGGAGGGCTAGGAGAGAGAACTCGGAGGGAGTTATCAGCAAAGGAGGTATGTGTGCAGGGGACAAGCCTCAGGAACTCAGCTGCAGATGGCAGGTGGTGGCTAGGAAGGCCAGGTTGGGCGCCCCACCACCCTGGGACCAAGTAGAAGGGAGAAGAGGCAAGGGATTCTGGGGCACAGGCCTGCCCCATTCTCTGCGCGCAGCGCTGGGCTTTAGGGTGTAGACCTGAGGGGTAACGAATGCCATCCTTGGTTGGGGCACTACTGGGGCGTAATCATGTGGTCCTGTTACATTGACATTTCTGCCTTGATTGCTTTCCCGAAGAGTTTGTTGCTACCCAGGTCTCCGAAGCTGCATGGTTCAGGGAATGGGACACTGGTGAGGACAGCAAGGGGAGGCCCAAGTGCCAATGGACTGTCCAGTAAGCAGCGCTGGGCTCCTTAGCCACGCCCACCACGAGAACAACACCCTGGACTTGAGCAAGTAGGACACAGTCCTCGAAAACCCCTTAGCACCTTCCAAGCCACTGTGTACTGGGTGCGCTCACGTGTGCGTGTGTGTGCCCCTGCTTGCCTCCATGCGTGCGTTCCTGATGCTGTACAAGAGTGTGCTTCCTAAGCCTAAGTCTGCATATGTGCAAATAGGTATGTGGATGTAGATCCAGGAGGACCCGGCACAGTGTGTTATAGTGAGCATGTGGGGGTGGCGGGGAGGAAGAGAGAGAAAGAGAGAGAGAGAGAGTCGGCTCGCCTGTGAGGAATTTTTTGTTCATGTGCCGTTGCAGGAGTGTGTCAGGTATGAGGTTGGACAGAGGGAGTTCAAAGTGTTTACACGTTACTTGTTTTTTGAAGTTCCCGGAAACCAATCATATGGCGAAGGCTCCCCTCTTGTGCTGTCCGCTACACAAAGGTCTCCGTACTTGATGCCAAGCTGCCTCTGCTCTTGGAGATCTGCATGACAGTGATGATGCTGCCTATGAATATCATTGCTGGGTGCTAGTGTGCCTTGTTCACGGCAGGGAAGGGTCAGATATCCCTTTCCCTGGTGTCTTAGCAGAGCTTCCTGAAGGAGCCTAAAACATATGGCTGTGAGCCACGGGCACCAGGATTGCCAGCTCCTGCCTCTAGCCAGTATAATCCTTGGCTGCTCAATAGCAGGAAGTAGCAGGCAGGGATCTGGGCCAGAGAGGCCAAGGCAAGCGGGAAGACAAGAGTTAAGCAGACTCTAGCGCAGAAAGGAGATGCCCAGATTCGCTGACCTGCTAACCTTGTATCTCCCTTATGCTCTGAGCAAGAGAGATGAGGTTGATTGTGAGAGAGGTGGCGGATCCATACACCAGCCCCTTCCAGGACTGGCAAGGGCAGAGGCGGTGGGGAGCTGTGTCACACGGGTTCAACCAGGATGTGGGAAGATGGAGCAGGAGGGGAGGTGGAAAGTGTATTTGCCTAGGACCCTGGCCCAAGCCGTTCCCAGCAGAATGGTCAGGGGAGGGATGTGCGGCTCTGCACATCCTGTGCATCCCCGAAGGCCTGTGAGAACTAGTGAGAACTTACAGCAAACCCCCAAGGGGCCCTGTGCCCTTTTGGCTATGGCAACTCCAGTTGGAACACTGGCTCAAGTCAGCAGGAGGCGCCTAGTACCTGGCCATGTCACAGAGCTCCAAACCATATGGGCACTGCCCAGAGGCTTCCCAGCACCCCAGGTGCAAATGCACTGTTAGTGAGGCACCAGGAGGCCCTGCTGGCCTGTGAGCACCAACTGCCTACCTCTAAGCAGCCTCACTACCCCTCCCTTAAGGCTGTTCCTGTTGGAATGCAAATGAAAGCACACATCAACAAAGTGGGCAAGGAATGGAGAAACAAAACATCCGGCCACCCCCTGGAGGCTTTTCTGCATAGTGGGTCGCATATGTGCAGTCCTTCCTGCTCAGAAAAACACAGGGCTGCTGCCTAGCAAGCCAGGCAAGGTCTTCAGGTGGTCTTGGCCAAGGGGGCAGAGGCCGTTTCCAGACCAATCGGATGTCAGTCATAAAACCAGAAGGCAGGAAAGGAGTGCCGCTTCCCTCCTACCTTTGTCACAAACCTCCTGTGCACAGAAAAGGAGCAGAGGGGCTTGGGCACAGAGCACGCAGACAACAGATTAGATAAATGGGGATTGGTGTTCACCAGAGGACTGAGAGATCCCAGGTGTGCAGAGGTTGAGAGCAGAGGGAGATTTGGAGAAGATAAGAAGGGCTAGGCCAGGGTGAGGCAGTTGTAATTTCCCCAGAAGAAGTGAAGAGGTGCATGGGGAGGTGTGCAGCCTGTGAACCTCAAGAGGAGGAGGGGGAAATTGGGAAGCAGAGGCAGAGGCAAAGAGGCAGTGACGCAGAGGCATGTGTGAGTTGAAAGCAGTCCAGAGCAGCAAGGCACGGACAGGAGGGCTAGGAGAGAGAACTCGGAGGGAGTTATCAGCAAAGGAGGTATGTGTGCAGGGGACAAGCCTCAGGAACTCAGCTGCAGATGGCAGGTGGTGGCTAGGAAGGCCAGGTTGGGCGCCCCACCACCCTGGGACCAAGTAGAAGGGAGAAGAGGCAAGGGATTCTGGGGCACAGGCCTGCCCCATTCTCTGCGCGCAGCGCTGTGCTTTAGGGTGTAGACCTGAGGGGTAACGAATGCCATCCTTGGTTGGGGCACTACTGGGGCGTAATCATGTGGTCCTGTTACATTGACATTTCTGCCTTGATTGCTTTCCCGAAGAGTTTGTTGCTACCCAGGTCTCCGAAGCTGCATGGTTCAGGGAATGGGAGACTGGTGAGGACAGCAGGGGGAGGCCCAAGTGCCAATGGACTGTCCAGTAAGCAGCGCTGGGCTCCTTAGCCACGCCCACCACGAGAACAACACCCTGGACTTGAGCAAGTAGGACACAGTCCTCGAAAACCCCTTAGCACCTTCCAAGCCACTGTGTACTGGGTGCGCTCACGTGTGCGTGTGTGTGCCCCTGCTTGCCTACATGCGCGCGTTTCTGATGCTGTACAGGAGTGTGCTTCCTAAGCCTAAGTCTGCATATGTGCAAATAGATATGTGGATGTAGATCCAGGAGGACCGGCACAGTGTGTTATAGTGAGCATGTGGGGGTGGCGGGGAGGAAGAGAGAGAAAGAGAGAGAGAGAGAGTCGGCTCGCCTGTGAGGAATTTTTTGTTCATGTGCGGTTGCATGAGTGTGTCAGGTATGAGGTTGGACAGAGGGAGTTCAAAGTGTTTACACGTTACTTGTTTTTTGAAGTTCCCGGAAACCAATCATATGGCGAAGGCTCCCCTCTTGTGCTGTCCTCTACACAAAGGTCTCCGTACTTGATGCCAAGCTGCCTCTGCTCTTGGAGATCTGCATGACAGTGATGATGCTGCCTATGAATATCATTGCTGGGTTATTGGATAGAGGATATCCCTGTTCAATCCAAGTTAATCAAAGTGGTTTATAGAGAAATCCAGCTCATAGTATTTTAACAGTACTTATTAACTATTGAATACAAGATTGGTTGTTATTTTGAAATTGTATTTTTAGGAACACCAAATCTAATTTTATATACAGTTATACCAAGTATCTGTGTATAATTGTGAACTTCTAAGATTTACACAACAGTGCTTGGTTAGGTCTGCTTTGGGTCTAAAACAGTGCTCACAGGTCCTCTTAGATAGGCATTCCCAATCCAAATGGGCAGAAGAAACACAAGATGGCAAACAATGCAGTCATATCTCCCACTCAAAACAAGCAGGAAGCAGAGCAGTCAATCAAAGACATAGAAGAGAACCCTCAAAATGCTCTACAAAGTCTACTGATAAACATGTTAAATGAAAAGTTTGAATCCATCCATACCTCAATCCATCCATAAAGTAATAGGTGATTTCATGGCCTCAACAAAGAGAAAGATAAATGAACTTCAAGAGTCATATGAAAAGATAACTACCCAGCTAAAAGATTTGAGAGACAGCACTCAAAACCAAATTAATAATGTAAAGATGTCCATGCAGGACCTAAGAGATACTTCTAGCAAGGACATGGAAATCATCAGGAAAGACCAGTCTGAAGGAAAAGAGATTCAAAATCAAGTAACTAGCCTACAGTCTCAAGTAGGTGAAGCAGAGGATCAAATCTCAGGAGCTGAAGATTCCCTAGAATCTATGGAGAAATGTCACACAAAAATACAAAACCAATCCAATCGATAAAACAGATCACTCCAGGAGCTCCAAGACACAAGCAGGAAGCACTATTTGAGGCGAATAGGAATTGAGAAAAACCAGGAGAAAGAAGTTAATGGAATATGCAACCTATTTAACAGAATATTAGCCAAGAACTTCCCAACTATCCAGGAAGGTAGGCCGATACAGATACAAGAAGCATTTAGAACCCCAAAGCGACCAGATCAGAATAGGACATCCCACTGACACATTGTGATCATAACAGGATCAGTAGAGTCCAAGGAAAGAATCCTTAAAGATGTTACGGAGAAGAAAGTAATCACAAATAAAGGAAAAGCAAGCAGAATTACCCCAGACTTCTCAGCAGAGACCATGAAAAGCAAGGGGATCCTGGAATGAGGTATGCCAACCTAAATAATAATAAATATCAACCAAGAATGCTGTACCCAGCTAAACTCTCATTCATAGCTGAAGGTCAAATAAAAGTCTTCCACAGGAAGGAAAGACTGAAACAATGTATCTCCACCAAACCAGCTTTACAGAAAATCCTCAAAGATGTACTATACAGGGAAAATAATCAAGATCCCATACAGACAGAGAAATGAACCCTAAATAGAAAACCAGAATATTAGATCAAGAATTGGGAAGACACAGCTTTTAACAAGATAGCTACAATGAAAGGACAAATGATCATCTCTCAAACCTAACTCTCAACATTAATGGACTTAATTCTTCATTCAAACGACATAGGCTCATTACTTGGATCAAACATCAAGATCCGTCTTTCTGCTGCCTCCAAGAGACACTCTATCTAGCAAAAGCAAACTTCTTCTAAAGGTGAAAGGCTGGAATAAAATCTACCAATAAATGGCCCCCAAATGCAGGCTGGAGTGGAATTCTAGCATCAGATAAAATCGACTTCAAATGAAAAATGGTAAGAAGAGACAAAGAAGGTTACTACATACTAATAAAGCGATGTCTCCTACAGGAGGATATAACCATCTTAAATATCCACACACCAAATACAGGAGAACCCAACTTCATCAAACCAACACTACTGACTCTAAAATCACTCATAGTCCCCAAACACATTGATTGTTGGAGACTTTAACACTCCACTGTCACCTCTGGACAGACCAACAGGCCAAAAACTGACCAAAGAATCCACAGAACTAATCAACTGCATAGACCAACTAGACTTAACCAACATCTACAGAATATTCCATCAAGCAATACCAGAATACACATTCTTTTCAGCAGCCCCATGAAACATTCTCCAAAATATATCACTCTTAGGGCACAAAGAAAATCTGTACAAATTCAGAAGTATCAAAATCATTCCCTGCCTTCCCTCAGACCACATTAGATTAAAATTAAAGCTCAACTCAAACAGCCACCACACAAAATGATACAATCCATGGAGACTAAGCAACACACTGCTGAACCATCAGTGGGTCATTGAAGAAATTAGACCAGTAATTCAATATTTATGGCATTCAACCAAGGTGAGTGCACAAAGTACCACCTCCTTTGGGACACAGCAAAGGCAGTACTCAGACGAAAATTTATATCTGAGTGCCTACACCAACAATCTGGATAAACAGCAACTCAACAACTTACGGAATCACCTTAATCTTCTCAAAAGAGAACAAGAAGCCATACCCCCAAGTCAATAGATGGAAGCAAATAATTAAATCGAATCAGAATTAAATATACTTGAGAGGGAGAAAAAAAACCATCGCAACAATCAACAAAACAAAGACTTGGTTCTTTGAGAATATTAACAAGATAGTCAAATTCCTAGCAAACCTGACCAAAAAAACGATGGCAGCACACCCACATAAACAAGATCCGAGATAAAACAGGTAACATCACCACAGAAACAACCAAATTCAGAACACAATAAGGGACTATTTTGCAAACCTTTGTGCCAACAAATTCGAGAACCTGGAAGAAATGGATGATTTTCTAGAAAAAATTGATACCCCAAACTCAACCATGAAGATTTAAACCTTCTAAACAGACTCATACCCAGCCTTGAAATAGAAACAGCAATAAGTGATTTCCCATCAGAGAAAAGCCCATGTCCAGATGGATTCACAGCAGAATTCTACAAGGCTTTCAAAACAGAAGTCACACCAATATTTTTCAAAATCTTCAATGAAATTGAAAGAGAACGTTCACTACCAGACTTATTCTATGAAGCCAGTATAGCCCTCATCCAAAACCAGGCAGGGACTCATCAACAAAACAGAACTATAGAACGATTTCCCTGATGAACATAGATGCAAAAATTCTCAACAAAATTCTGTCCAATCGACTTCAACAGGTCATCAAAAATATCATACACCATGTTCAAACTGGATCCATCCCAGGGATGCAAAGTTGGTTCAATATACGCAAGTCAATTAATGTAATCCACCACATCAACCAGAGCAAGGTAAAGAACCACATGGTTATATCTCTGGATGCAGAAAAGGCGTTCGATAAAATCCAGTACCCATTTATGATAAAAATCCTGGAGAAATTGGGATTCCAAGGAACATTCCTGAATATAATAAAGGCAGTTTATTACAAACCAACAGCAAGCATAATTCTAAATGGTGTAAAGCCAAAGCCATTCCTTTGAAAATCAGGAGCAAGATTGAGATGTCTGCTCTCTCCCCTCCTCTTTAACATTCCTAGCCAGAGCAATTAGGCAAGAAGAAAACAAAAAGGGGATCCAAATAGGAAAAGATGAAGTTAAGCTTTCTCTCTTTGCAGATTACATGATCCTATACCTAACGAACACCATAGACTCTACTCCCTATCTACTAGAGCAGATCCAAAACTTTGGCAAAGTTGCAGGATATAAAATAAACCCTCGAAAATCAACAGCTTTCTATATGCTAATAACACGAAGACAGAGGCTGAAGTCAGGAAAGCAACTCCTTTGCAATAGTCTCAAAAACATAAAATACCTAGAAATAACCTTAACCAAAGAAGTGAAAGACCTCTATGATTAGACTGTTTGGTGTAAGTGAACTGAACATCTCCGTGGGGGGGGGAAAGGAAAGGGGGAGGAGGGAGAGGGGTATGAGGGACAAGGTAACAAACTGTACAAGAAATGTATCCAGTGCCTAAAATATGAAACTGTAACCTTTCTGTACATCACTTTGATAATGAAAATTTGAAAAAAAAAAAAAAAAGAACTAAGGAAATGGAAAAAACCTCCCATGCTCCTCGATTGGGAAGATTAATATAGTCAAAATGGCAATATTGCCAAAAGCTATCTACAAATTCCATGCAATACCCACTAATATCCCAACACCATTTTTTAATGAAATTGAGGAAGCAATCCAGAAATTTATATGGAAAAATAAATGACCCCCCGACTAGCAAAAACAATCCTAAGCAGAAAGAACAATGCCGGAGGAATTACAATACCAAACTTCAAGCTGTATTATAAAGCTATAGCTATAAAAACAGCTTGGAATTGGCAATGGAACAGGCCTGAAGACCAATGGAACAGAATTGAAGATCCAGCAGTGAACACACAGAACTAAGCCCCCTTAATCTTTGATAGAGGAGCTAAAAAAAATACGATGGAAGAAAGATAGCCTCTTTAACAAATGGTGATGGCAAAACTGGTTCAACACCCACAACAAAGCAAAATTAGATCCTTATATATCATCCTGCACAAAATCAATTCCACATGGATCAAAGATCTTGAAATTATAACAGATACCTTGAAAGCACTAAAGAAGTAGGAGAAACACTTGGGCTCCTTGGCACAGGACAGACCTTCCTTAACAAGAGCCATAAATGCTACAAATCACAAAAAGGACGAGCAAATGGGATTGCATCAAATTGCTGAGCTTCTGCAGGGCAAAGGACATAGCTCACAAGATGAATGGAAAGCCTACAGATTGGGAAAAGATCTTTATCAGCCATACAATGAACAAAGACCTCATATCTAAAATATATGCAGAACTACAAAAAATTAAATTCCTCCAAAACAAAACCGCAAAGAACCAACAGCCCCCTCAACAAGTGGGCTAAAGACTTACAAAGAGACTTCTCTGATGAGGAAATGAGAATGGCCAAGAGTCATATGAAAAAGTGCTCTACATCTCTGGCCATAAAAGAAAGGCAAATCAAAACAACACTGAGATTCCATCTCACCCCAGTAAGAATGACCTATATCAAGAAAACTAACAATAATAAATGTTGGAGGGGATGTGGACAAAAGGGAACCCTACTTCATCGTTGGTGGGAATGTAAACTTGTTCAGCCACTCTAGCAAGTGGTATGGAGATTTCTCAGAAGGTAAACATAGAGCTCCCTTATGATCCAGCAGCCCCACATTTGGCATCTACCCAAAGACCACAGAGAAGAACACACAAAAGCCACCAGCACAACAATATTCATCACAGCACAATTTGGCATAGCTAAAATATGGATCCCACCCGAGTAACGCTCAGTAGATGAATGGATCAGGAAATGTGGTACATATACACAATGGAATTTCATACCTCTGTCTCAAAGAATGACATTGCCGCATTTGTAAGGAAATGAAAGGACTTGGAAAAAATTATCTTAAGTGAAGTGAGCCAGACCCAAAGAAACATGGATTCTATGCTATGATAGGATTCCCTATTCTCATAGGGAATAGTTAGCTCAGGTTTAGGCTAGTCACAGCAGAGGATCACAAGAGCCCAACAGCAATACTCTTATGAACACATAAGATGAGGCTAAGTGAAACAACCTCCATTTTATGGAAACAACTGTTATATCACTGCTGTAATTACTTTCAACATGCCATGTGTAACTGTAGCTTCTACTGTTGATGATGCTCTTGTATCCCTTCCTGCGGTTGTACCTTCACTATCAGTTTATCTTATTTGAGTACTTTGGAAACTGTATATACTGGTATTAGAATTAGGAAAGTGAAAGGGAATACCAAAACCGAGAGATACAAGATAAAAAGACAAACGACTACAAAGGCAAGCTTTCAAACTGTTTGGTGTAAGCCAAGTGAACAACTCTGGGGGGAGAGGGGCAGGGGGAGGGGAGGTAAGTGAGGGAGGAGGTAACAAACAGTATAAGAAATGTATCCAATGCCTAACATATGCAACTGTAACCTCTCTGTACATCACTTTGACAATAAATAAGGAAAAAAAAATGTTTTCCTATGAGGAAAACAATACAGTCTATGTTTCTTAGGTCTGGCTCACTTCACATAGTAAATTTTTTTTGGAATAATTAGTACATGTTTAGGCTAGTCAAAGCCGAAGTCATAATAGCCCAATAGCTATGCCCTTATGGACACTTAAGATGATGCTAAGTGAAATGAGCTCCATGTTATGAAAACAAGTGGTATATCATTATTGTAATTATTTTCAACATGCGATATGAATCCGTACCCTTTTTATTTTCTCTCGTATTCCCTTCCTGTGGTTTTACCCCCACTATCACTGTATCTCATCTGAGCACCCTGGATACTGTATATACGTGTATTAGAGCTAGGGAAGAGAAAGTAAATATCAAAATCAATAGACAAAGGATAAAAATACAAACAACTCCAAACACAATACTCACAAAACCATTTGGTGTAAACCAACCGTACAACTCGTGGGTGGAAGGGGAAGCAGGAGGGAAGAGGTAGGCATGTGGAGGGGGAGAGGAGCTAACATATTTGACAAGAAATGTACTCACTGCATTATATATGAAACTGTAACCCCTCTGTACTTCACTTTGACAATAAAGGAGAAAAAAGACAATAAATATTTTTTAATGATTCTGAAACACCTAACATTTCTGAGAGTTATAACATAATGCTTAAGATTCTCATGTTAAAAACTAACATTTAGAATCAACACTCTCTTTCTCTGGCAATAGGAAAACTACCAACACATACACTGTTTGTGAATAAAGGTAAACATTTCCCTCAAAGAACTGCTAATCACCATACATTTCCTTTCTTCCTTCCTGTTATTTACTTCAGCCATTCTCTGGCCATAATCTGAGTGAAACCAGCCAAAAGGTACAGACACTGAGGCAGGTAGGGACAGATAGCATGAACACACCAAGGTGGCTGAGGCCTGAGCTATTTTGGATACTATAACCTCAACATTAGGCACAGGTAGTGAGAGAGGAAGAGAGAGATCAGGAAAAGTAGAAGCCAAATGGCTGCTAGGTATAAAAATCTAGAGAAGTGTGGACTCAAGACAGTTGTCAGAAGCTGCAACACAAAAATGAATAAGATGTAAATTAGATGGGATGTTCAAGGAACTAACCAAACGAGAACATAAAACAAACTATGTCAAAGCTAGGACAGCGAAAAGAGTAGCGCAAAATTCGGGAGGTGGCAAACATGGCCTGCGTTTATTAAAAAAAAATAAAATATGCTTCTCCACAAGCACAAACATCTCTCCAGCCTTCCTTCTCTCTCTACTCATAGAATAAGCATTCCCTCCTCTGCAGCTTTTGCTAGCAAGAGACACGTGATCTTTTTGTTAGATTATGAAACAAATACCAGTGATGAGCCAAAAACTTAAATATAGTAAAAGAGTTGGGACAGCACTGTGTTCACTCTGTGAGAAATATCCAACAGGAATGTGCAGTGTCTTTATTCAACAACATTTCTTTACTCGAATCACAAAGATTATGATTAAAGCATGTCTTTAACCCTCTCATATCTTGCTATCCTATTTACTCTTGTGTTAGACATTTACATGACCACTCTTAGGAATCTAGAAAGTTCTGAGGAAGTACTGGCGGCGGGGGGGTGGTGCTTATCATTACTTCCAAAGCATAAGGGTGAAAAACAGCAGCTCATCAAGTGGGGGCAAGGGGGAGAGCGGGAGACAAATGAAGGGGAAGTGGGGAATTGTAGTCAAGAATTCATTGTACATACTACAAAAGTAAGAAAACGGAAGGGCTGGGCAGAGGAAGGAGGGGCAAGAATGTTGAAAGGGGTGAGGTGGGTTAAGATGGGCCATATTCATAAACTGCTTTGTCAAATGGCAACTCCTTTGCACAATACTTAAAGATAGTTTTTGTAAGAACTCAGAAGCTCTTCCCTTCACAGTAGTAGGACAAATTATTAGTTCCTACGCACAGGGACTAGAGTCTTTCAGGTCAGTTGTGTTTTGGTGGGGTTTTGGTTTTTGAGCCAGCACTGAAAATTGAACTCAGAGACTGGGCTATGTCCCTTAGCTTTGTCACTCCATACTGGCCTGCTACCCCATGAGAAATAGCACAATTTCTGGTACTTTGGTGGTTCATGGAGGATGGATGTCATGGACTTCCCTGCCCAGGGCGGGTTTCAAAGCACAATCCTCCAAACTCATGAGGATCTGGGATTACAGGCCTGAGCCACAGGCTCCAGTTTCTAATGAGCTTTGGTCATCAAAAAAGTGGTAGTATAATTTTAAGGTTCACAGACATTAGTGCTACCTTTGGATCCTATGATATAAAGCCCCAAAGACCCGTCCTTTAAATAACTAATCAAATAAAAAATAAACAATTGTCTTATAATTAAATAATCATAAGACAGGGAAATAGAGACAAAATAATCATTAGAAATATAAACATAAAAATGGAAAAAAAGCTTACCAAAGAGTTGATTCCTATATAGTTTAAGACTATAGGGAAAGTAAGCTGGAAGCCAGTGGCTGTAGCCAGTAATCCTAGCTATTCAGGAGGCTGAGATCTGAGGATCGAGGTTCTAACCCAGCCTGGACAGGAAAACTCTGTGAGACTCTTCTTTCAATTAACCACCAAAAAGCTGGAAGTAGAGCTATTGCTCAAGTGACAGAGTGCTAGCCTTAAGCAAAAAAAGCTCAGGGACTGTGTCCAAGCCTGAGTTCAAACCCCGGGAACAGCAAAAATATAGGTAGGTAGGTAGGTAGGTAGGTAGATAGATAGATAGATAGATAGATAGATAGATAGAGTTTGTGTTGCAATGGAAAACCATGCATTCTACATCACTCTCTTCCTAATTCATTCCACTACTATGTAACAGGATAAATAGCAGAGAATAGCAAAGGAAAATAAATATTTGTTAATTGGCGATGTCTTTCTTGCTATAGTCATATAGTTTCTTTCGAAGTGCAATTGGCTTCTCTTTCTCACTTGGAAAAGTCCACTTGACTCTATTTACATATTCCATTTCAATTACTTCTGAACTAAAGAAACAATAAAACCACTGTTTCAGTCTTAAAATTCTTCTTTGAACCATTATGGAATCATAATAGTTACTTCTTTGGTAATTAAAGTAACACATAGTCACTTGGCCTCTGTATACTTCCTGCCATCATGACTGGTCATGATTTCACTTAAGAAAATGATCCCTTAATAGAAACAACATGTCACTTTATGGGACGTGGGAGGTGTTTTGCTATGGGTCATGAACATCCCTCTGCTCCACAATAGATTGAATACTAAGTGCAGGCCCTGGAAAGGCAGGGCCCTGCCACCTGAGTCCCATATGCGTAAGTTCCAAGCTGAGGGAAAGTCAGGTCAAACAACACCAATGCAATGGAAGGAAACCAGAGTTTAGATTCCTGCTACAGAATTGCAAAGCAGAGTACAGGAGAGGGGCCTGACTAGAATGAGGGTTGTTTGGGAGAGTGCACCTTCTAGTTTGTTCTTCTATACATGGATGGCCACAACATGAAGCCCACTGGGGTAATGTGTGCTCCATGAAAGCCTGGTGGAGTCACATTTCTACATCTACTCTTAAGTTTCCTGTATTTACTCTTGAGTTTCAACCATTCTTAATCTTCTCATCATATCCCATAAATGTGAAAGCAGTGTGAAGCTTTAAAATGCTAGTTGCACATGATTACAATTAAACAATGTGGAGACTCCTAAGAAATGGGAAATGATGAGGAAGGGATACATGATGCGTGTAGGAATTCTTTGTGACTGATTATAAAATTCTTTTTTCTGGGATTTCTGCTTCAAGACTGATGGTAGAAGCAAAGGTTTTCCTGCTTTAAAAAAAAGGTGTAAAAGAATAAAATGTCCTAGACTTCTTAATCCAAAGATACCTTGTGTTATAACAATTAGACATTTTCATATTCATAAAATGGTAACATAAATTTTATTACCACACCAGCATTTCATTTATTCCTAGCCTGATTTCCAGACTAATCTCAACATTCAAGAAAATATCTCAAAAGTAGCTGAAATTTAGGGCATTGAATAACATTGCACAGAAGAAAAGCATATACAAGAACATAAAAAGCTATGGTTCTTCACTGATGTAATTTCACAATGTTAGAGTTTTTCTTTATTAAAAACTACCAGTTGCAAAGACATGACTGGAAAGTTCAGGCACATGGGTCCGCCTTCCTGCCTCAGGTCCTGGGCAACTACCAGACAATCTGCAGGGTTATGAGATAAAGTCACGAATACAGTGTGTTTGGCTAAATATTTTTAATAGATTATAATACCTCTGTTTCGGCTCAAATAAATTATCCAGCCTTATTTGGTCCACTTTCCCATTTCATGGTTGGCTGATCATTGAATTCTCTCAGAAAGCAAAGCAATGAAGAAAAGGGGAAAAAAGAAGAAAGATGAAAAAGGAGGAGGAAGGGGAAAAAAGAAGAAAGGTGAAAAAAGGAGGAGGAAGGAAGGAAGGGGGCCTGAGGAGGAGGACAGAGGACAGAGGAGCAAAATTCAGGAAGTCGGGAAGTCAGGTACTGGTGGCCTATGCCTACAATCCTAGCTATTCAGAAATGAGATCTGAGGATCACAGTTCAAAGCAAGCCTGGGCAGGAAAAGTCTACAAGACACTAAGCTCCAACCACCAGATAGTTCAGAGTAGAGCTGAGTGCCAGCCTTGAGCAAAAGATACTCAGTGCCCAGGCCCTGAGTTCAAGCCCCAGGTCTGTCAAAACAAAAAGTCATTTTTATGTTCCAGACTTCCTTGAAGCCCATAGTTTGAAACGATATACGGAAGGGAAAACTATCACTCAACAAAGCTCAATAGCTTGTAGAGCTGCTGTGTCATTCTATTGCATGTCCTACCAGACACGTATAAAATGTGCTTTGCTTGGCCAAAGAGCTATCCACAACTCCTGCTCAAACACCTGATGACAGTGGACATTCATTTCAATGGGAACAAGATAGTCTTTCAATTTTCCGTCTGTTGTACTCGTTACAATGTGGCCAGATTTACACTCTCTCTGTGAAATGCATTGGACTTCTCAGTCAATATTGGCTACAATATTAGTAATTTCTCAAGATCTTGCCTGTCATTTAAATGCAGACACAAAACTCACAGTCTCCTCCTGGATTCCATTTCAGTTTCAACATAGAACCATCATCATTTTACCAAAGACCAACTTTCTTACAGCATAGTTTCTATAAATAATGCACAAATAAATACTCTGCATATGCAAATTCAACCAATTACAGATTGTACATCTTTAAGGGAAAAGCAGTGCATCTGTACTAAAACACATTCACACTGTTTTCTTGTCATAATGCCCTATAATATGGTATAAAATCTAGTTACACATTATTTCAATTATATTACTTACTGTAAGCAATCTAGAGAAGACAAAGTATATGAAGGATGTTTGTAGTTTATATGCAAATATTATACTGTTTTATATCAAAAGAACTTCATTAGCCACATGGGTTGTAGAGCCAACCCACTTCAGATACTAAGGGACATTGTAATTTGGGGGAAAGGTTATGTTGCAGATACTATTTGGCCAGCTAAACATTAACTGCTCAACAAAACTCTAGTGTTAACAATAACTATATTAAAAAGTTAATGGCAGCAGCAACTTGTTGACAAGACTCTATGTGCGTATGTGTGAAGAATAAAAGCTCAAAGGAGCAAGGGTGCCAGTGGCTCATGTCTGTAATCCTCAAGAGAATGATTTCTGAGAATCAAGGTTCAAAGAAAGCATGCACCAGAAAGTCTCTTATCTACAATTAATCACCAAAAATCAGGAAACAGAGCTGTGGTTCAAGTGGTAGACCACTATCCTTGAGTGCAAAGGCTAAGGGATAGCACTCAGGACCTGTGTACAAGCCCTGGTGCAGGCACCAAAAAGTAAAAAAGCACAAAGAAAAATGAAAAAATGCACAGAAACATGTCAAAAACTGGGATGACTTAAAGGCTTAAAAAAATCTCAGACTTTAAGGCAGACGGATGGGGTGAGAGATGTTGATGTTTGTGATGTATATCACAGTGGGTTACATTGTGCATTTCCCCAACTTTCTAGTGCTAACAGATTAAGGAATATGTTCCTCACTTTCAGTGAGGAACATTGAGCTCTTTTGGAAGAAAAGGGAGAAGGAAGAGGAGGAAAAGAGGTGAGAAGAGTGGGAGAAGAGGCGAGAGGAACCGATAACAAAGAAGACTATCTAGACATATATTCTGACTCCCAGTTATACCATAATGTACAAGCCAGAGCTTGCTACAATTTACTCAATTAGAGTAAATATGATCAGTGTATTTTATAACGTGTGAATATATTTTAAATACAAGAATTAAAAGCTTCATGTCCATAATGAAGTCCAGAAGGCCTATAAATTGAAATTATAATTTTTTTTTTACATTTTAGGTGTCAAAGCCTATAAGTATGCCCTTATAACAAAACTGCATGAATCTAGTGATCAATGTAAGGAACACATTATGAAGGGAAATGAATACATTTCAACTACCATTCGTGAAGAGAATAAGGCCTTCAACTGAAGAGGCAGTGACATCTCTGGATGCAATGACGTCAGAAGTGTCATCGTAATTCCAAATTATCCTGTACTCATAGAAATTCCAAATTTTGAGGGGAAGAAGTTCCACAGTAAGTTGAATGACAGTATTAATTCCACTTATTCTAGCTGTTGGAATACTAGCCCAAAGTTCATGGCTGTGGCTGTATCTACTATACACAAGGGCAACATTGACTGCATTTCAGGTATCTTAGAGCTGATGGGTTGGAGAAACTATTTGCTTTCTCTACTGATTTTGTCCATCACCAAAGAAGACAAGGGATAGCTCGCAATTCAATTGGGAAGAAACTGGTGGAGCAGTGAACTCCTATTTAGCTCAGTTCCTCCTATCTCCACGTAAGAATCACCATTGTTAACACAAAT
Source organism: Perognathus longimembris pacificus (assembly GCF_023159225.1). Classification (NCBI taxonomy): domain Eukaryota; kingdom Metazoa; phylum Chordata; class Mammalia; order Rodentia; family Heteromyidae; genus Perognathus; species Perognathus longimembris. The sequence continues at coordinate 1,945 of NW_025959192.1, read as the reverse complement.
TGGGGAGGGATGGGGGCATTGTGAAATTCCATGGCACTTTAAACCACCCCACCAAACTTCACCCATCTGGCAAGCCAGGTTAGGTAGCAATGCTTCTAGGTGTAGCCAGTCATATCCTGGGTTTCAGGTTTCAGCCTGCAGCTCAGAGTCATCCATAAACAGTTTTCACATTCTCCACTTCCACCAAACCACCCAGAAAGTCTCTAACATGGTAAGGAGGGCACCCAAACAATTTTTCATGATAGGTCTTGGATGGCTTCCATTTGGGTCATGTCACAGTGTTGATTTTACACCCTTACAAAGCAATCAGAAGCAGAGCAGACTGTGGCCTTGAAAGAATGCTTGCTCCCACACATCGAGTAAGGTACAGTGAATTGAAATTCCATATAGTATTGGTATCCTTTTACATAATTACCAACGGAATTACTACAGTGAGAAAGGGAAAGGAAGCCAGACATCGTGGCACACTTCTGTTTCCCAGATACTGGGGAACAGAGGTAGGGAGGAGCACAGTCTTGAGACCACCTGATCAAATGAAAAGCAGGGGAGGGAGGGGAGGAGGAGTTAAAGGGGAAGAAGAGTGAAAAGGGCAGAGGAAAAGGGAGAAAGGTGGAAGAGATAGAGGAAGGGGAGGGCTGGCCAGCCCAAAAGACTATCCAAAGATAACTCAAAAGCCAAAAAAAAAAAAAAAAAAGGAACTGGAGGAGTGGTTTAAATGAAGCAAGGAAAAGGCCTCAAATTCCAAGCAAGCATCACAGAGCAAGAATTGGAAGTATTAGCTTCTTCATTTGTAAACAAGGCAGACAAAAGAGAACAAGAACACCCCTTCAAAAGGCAACTTGTCCTTGTCCACTCTCAGCAGAAAAGTCACTGAGCATGTCATGTCCAGCCTGTTGGATTCATTAGGCCTCAGAAAGACTTACTGGGGACATTCGTGGGGGCACCCTCATCACTGTGCCCTGTTCTGTGTCACAGGAAGTGGAGAATATCTGCCATTTTCATTTCCATAACATTCACCATCTCAAGTTGCTTATTCAAGTTTCTTAAGGTAAAACTGTTTCTGTTCTCTATATCATTGAAAATGTATACAGCAAGACATGGAGTTTTATATGCTCAAATCCACTGGATTAGCAAAGGAACACAAAGGCTCTGACACCAGGGGGAAGAATGCTCTATCTCAAAGCAAGCGTGACCATTTACGTCCATCACCATACTGGGGCGACCTCAATCCATCACCAGGATCTGTACTGCTCCCACTTGGGAATGAGGGGTACTTGCGCTTGTTGGCATTTACTCCCATTTTGTAAATAGTCATTTCATAAGTATAGAGGATACTTAAGAAGTATCTACTTTCTGTGTATGCTCATACTAGGGCTTGAACTCAGGGCCTGGGCAATGCCCCTTAACTTTTTTGCTCAAGGCTGGCTTTCTATCACTTGAGCCACAGCTCTACTTTGGCTTTTTGGTGGCTATTGAAGGTGAGAGACTCATGGAAATTCCTGCCTAGGCTGGCTTTGAATCTCAACCTTCAGATTGCAATCTCCTAAGAAGCTAGAATTATAACTGAGCCACCACCAGATGGCTTCTAGTCTCACTTTTTACCTGTAGCTGTTAAACACTCCACACAGAAGTTCTCAACTTTAATCTCACTATTCATAGAATAGAATAGACTATCATCATATAGAACAGGCTGTCCATTCTATATTAAAAATCATGTTTAGAAAGTGGCTCAGGTGGTAGAGCTGAAGAGCTCAGGGACAGAGCCCAGGCCCAGAGTTCAAGCCCCATGACCAAGAAAAAAAATATCATGTTTCTTTCATTTGGAATATCAGCAGATCAGCTACCAGTGTACCTTTATCTACCTATCCATCAATTCTTAGAAATTCAAAAGGCAACCAACAAACTTTGTATCCATTCCTACAGATTTTCTCAGGAGCCATATTTC
>NW_025959191.1:0-74900 GCF_023159225.1 Perognathus longimembris pacificus | reverse complement strand
TTCTCTCCCCTCACTACAAATCAGATTCTTCTGAGGAGTTCCCAGTACATTATCCTTTCCCCTGTGTAATTACCTTAACAAGCTCCAGCTGTTTTCATTCTCAGAAGGGATACTCCCTGATATACAGCTGCCTAACCCCTTCGTAAGTGAAGGTGATAAATGAGCTTTTTTCTCTGTTCCCTCACCACAATCCAGATTCTTTGGGGATTTACCACTACAGTAACCATACCAGGAAGTACTTAATTTATTAAGCTACTGCTCTTCTTAATCTCAGTGGAGATATTTACTGATAAACAGCTACCTACGCAGCATGTTCATGTCGTTCCTAAATGAGCTTTTATCTCTCTCCCCTCCCCACAAATCAGATTCTTCTGAGGAGTTCCCAGTACATTATCCTTTCCTCTGTGTAATTACCTTGAATGGAAGGGAATGGAGTACAATATTCTAGAATAGAATGGAATGGAATGGAATGGAATGGAGTAGATTATAGAATAGAATAGAATGGAGTAGAATATTCTAGAATAGAATAGAATAGAAGGGAATGGAATTGTGTAGAATACTAGAATATAATAGATTAGAGTAGAATATTCTAGAATAGAATAGAATGCAGTAGAATATTCTAGAATAGAATGGAATGGAGTAGGATATTCTAGAATAGAATACAATAGAATGGAGTAGAATATTCTAGAATAGAATGCAATAGAATGGAGTAGAATATTCTAGAATAGAATAAAATAGAATGAAGTAGAATATTCTAGAATAGAATAGAGCAGAATAGAATGGAGTAGAATATTCTAGAGTAGAATGGATTATAATGGAGTAGAATATACCAGAATATTCTAGAATCGAATAGAATAGAATAGAATGGAGTAGAATATTCTAGAATAGAATAGAATGGAGTAGAATATTCAAGAATAGATTAGAATATAATGGAGTAGAGTATTCCTGAATAGAATAGAATGGACTGGATTAGAATATTGCAGAATAGAATAGAATGGAATGGAGTAGAATATTCTAGAATAGAATAGAATAGGAGTAGAATATTCTAGAATAGAATGGAATGGAATGGAATAGAGTAGAATATTCTGGAATAAAATAGAATGGTGTACAATATTCTAGAATAGAAGAGAATGGAGTAGAATATTCTAGAATTGAATAGAATAGAATAGCAGAATAATATTCTAGAATACAATGGAATGGAATGGAGTATGATATTCTAGAAATAAAGAGAATCAAATAGAATAGAATAGAATTGAATGGAATGGGGTAGAATATTCTGGAATCAAATCGAATAAAGTAGAATGGAGTAGAATATTCTAGAATAAAATGGAATCAAATCGAATCGAATGGATTGAATCGAAACGAACAGAATAGAATAGAATCGAGTAGAATATTCTAGAATAGAATTGAAAACAATGGAGTAGAATATTCCAGAATATTCTAGAATAGAATGGAATAGAATAGAATAGAATGGAGTAGAATATTCTAGATTAGAATAGATTGGAGTAAAATATTCTCGAACAGAATAGAAGGGAGTAGAATATTCTAGAATAGAACAGAATGGAGTAGAATATTCCAGAATAGAATAAAACGGAATTGAGTAATATATTCTAAAATAGAATAGAATGGAGTAGAATATTCTAGAATAGAACAGAATAGAATACAATGGAGTAGAATATTCTAGAATAGAATGGAATAGAATGGAGTAGGATCTTCTAGAATAGAATGGAATAGAATAGAATTGAGTAGAATATTCTAGAATAAAATAGAATAGAATTGAATGGAATGGAATGGAATAAAATTTTCTAGAATATAATGTATTGGAGTGGATTATTCTTGAATAGAATACAATAGAATAGAATAGAATAGAATGGAGTAGACTATTCTAGAATAGAATGGAATGGAATGGAATAGAGTAGAATATTCTTGAATAGAATAGAATGGAGTAGAATATTCTAGAATAGAATAGAATGGGGTAGAATATTCTAGAATAGAATTGAATAGAATGGAGTAGTATATTATAGAATAGAGGAGAATTATATAGAATAGAATAGAATAGAATGGAATGTAGTAGAATATTCTGGAATCGAATCGAGTAGAATGGAGTAGAACATTGTAGAATAAAATGGAATCAAATCGAATCGAATCGAATGAAATCGAATAGAGTAGAATATTCTAGAATAGAATGGAATGGAGTAGAATATTCTAGAATAGAATAGAATAGAATGGAATGGAATGGAGTAGAATATTCTAGAATAGGATGGATTGGAGTAGAATTTTCTAGAATAGAATAGAATAGAATAGAATAGAATAGAAATGAATGGAAGAGAATATTCTAGAATAGACTGAAATTGAATGGAATGGAGTAGAATATTCTAGAATAGAATAGAATGGAGTATAATATTCTAGAATAGAATAGAATTGAATAGGAGTAAAATGATCTAGGTTAGAAAAGAATAGAGTGGAATGGAATGGAGTGAATATTCTAGAATAGAATAGGATGGAATAGAATATTCTAGAATAGAATAGAATAGAATACAATGGAGTAGAATGTTCTAGAATAGAATGGAATAGAATGGAGTAGAATGGAGTAGAATTTTCCAGAATAGAATCGAATAGAATCTATTAGAATATTCTAGAATAGAATAGAATGAATAGAATGGGGGAGAACATTCGAGAGTAGAATAGATTGGAGTAGCATATTCTAGTATAGAATAGAGTACCATAGAATAGAGTAGAATATTCTAGAATAGAATGGAATAGAATAGAATAGGAGTAGATTATTCTAGAATAGAAGAGAATGGAGTAGCATATTCTAGAATAGAATAGAATGGAATGGAATGGAGTAGAATATTCTAGAATAGAATAGAATGGAGTAGAATATTCTAGAATAGAATAGAATAGAATGCAATGGATTAGAATGTTCTAGAATAGAATAGAATAGAATAGAATAGAATAGAGTAGACTATTCTAGAATCGAATGGAATGGAATGGAATGGAATCGAGTAGAATATTCTAGAATAGAATAGAATGTAGTAGAATACTCTAGAATAGAGTAGAATGGAGAACAATATTCTGCAATAGAATAGAATCGAGTAGAGCGGCGTAGAATAGTCTAGAATAGAATAGAATAAAATAGAATGGATTAGAATATTCTTGAATAGATTCGAATATAATGGAGTAGGATATTCTAGACTAGAATGGAATAGAATAGAATACAACGGAATAGAATAGTCTAGAATTGTAGGGAATAGATTGGAGTAGGATATTCTAGAATAGAATGGAATAGAATAGAATAAAATGGAGTACAATATTCTAGAATAGATTGGAATAGAATGGAGTAGAGTATTCCAGAATATCCTAGAATAGAAAGGAATAGAATAGAGTAAAATATTCTAGAATAGAATGGAATAGAGTGGAGTAGAGTATTCCAGAATATCCTAGAATAGAATGGAATAGTATAGAATACAATAAAGTAGAACATTCTAGAATAGAATGAAATGGAGTAGAGTATTGTAAAATAGAATAGAGTAGAATAGAATAGAAAATGGGGTAGAATATTCTAGAATAGAATGGAATAGAATAGAATAGGAGTAGAATATTCTAGAATAGAATAGAATGGAGTAGAATAATCTAGAATAGAATAGAATAGAATGGAATGGAATGGAGTAGAATATTCTAGAATAGAATATATTGGGGTAGAATATTCTAGAAGAGAATAGAATAGAATAGATTGGAGTAGAATATTCTAGAATAGAATAGAATAGAATGGAACAGAATAGAATAGGATTAGAATATTCTAGAATAGAATAGGATGTAGTAGAATATTCTAGAATAGAATAAAATAGAATGGAATGGTGTAGAATATTCTAGAATTTTATAGAATGGAGTAGAATATGCTAGAATAGAATAGAATGGAGTAGAATATTATAAAATAGAATGGAGTAGAGTGGAGTAGAATATTCTAGAATAGAATTGAATAGAATAGAATGGAGAAGAATATTCTAGAATAGAATCGCATAGAATGCAGTAAGATATTCTAGAATAGAATGGAATAGAATGGAGTAGGATCTTCTAGAATAGGATGGAATAGATTAGAATGGAGTACAATATTCTAGAATAGAATGGAATAGAATGGAGTAGAATATTCCAGAATATCCTAGAATAGAATGGAATAGAATAGAATAGAATGGAGTAGAATATTCTAGAATAGTATAGAATGAGTAGAGTATTCTAAAATACAATAGAGTAGAATAGAATAGAAGAATGGAGTCGAATATTCTAGAATAGAATCGAATACAGTAGAATGGAGTAGAATATTTCAGAATAGAATAGAATGGACTGGAGTAGAATAATCCAGAAGAGGATAGAAAGGAATGAGGTAGAATATTCTAGAATAGAATGGAATAGAATATTCTAGAATAGAATGGAATATAATAGAATAGCAGTAGAATATTCTAGAATAAAATGGAATGGAATGGAATTAAATGGAGTAGAATATTCTAGATTAGAATATGTTGGAGTAGAATATTCTAGAATAGAATAGAATGGAGTAGAATATTCCAGAATAGAATACAATGGAATGGCGTAGAATATCCTAAAATAGAATAGAAGGGAGTAGAATGGACTATAATATTCTAGAATAGAGGAGCATAGAATACAATGGAGTAGAATATTCTAGAATAGAATGGAATAGCATGGAGTAGGATATTATAGAATAGAAGGTAATCAAATAAAATAGAATAGAATAGAATTCAATGGAGCAGAGTATTCTGGAATCGAATCGAATAGAGCAGAATGGAGTAGAATATTATATAATAAAATGGAATCAAATCAAATCGAATAGAATAGAGTAGAATAGAGTAGAATGGAGTAAAATATTCTAGAATAGAATGGAGTAGAATATTCTAGAATAAAATAGAATAGAATTGAGTAGGATAATCTAGAATAGAGTAGAATATAATAGAATGGAGTAGAACTTGCTAGAACAGAATAGAATGGAATAGAATGGAGTCGCATATTCCAGAATATTCTAGAATAGAATAGAAGAATAGAATAGAATGGAGTAGAATATTCTATAATAGAGTGGAATAGAATTGAGTAGGTTATCTAGAATAGAATGGAGTAGAATATTCTAGAATAGAATGGAATATAATGGAGTAGAATATTCCAGAATATCCTAGAACAGAATAGAATGGAGTAGATTATTCGAGAATAGAATAGAATGGAATGGAGTAGAATATTCAAGAATAGAAGAGAATAGAATTGAGTAGAATATTCTACAATAGAATAGAATAGAATAGGTGTAGAATATTCTAGAATAGAATGGAATGGAATAAAAGGGAATGGAGTAGAACATTCTAGAATCGAATACAATGAAGTAGAATATTCCAGAATAGAATAGAGTGGAGTAGAATGGAGGAGAATATTCTAGAATAGAATAAAATAAAATTCAATGGAGTAGAATATTCTAGAATAGAATGTAATAGAATGGTGTAGGATATTCTAGAATACAAGAGAATGAAATAGAATAGAATTGAACAGAATTGAATCGAGTACAATATAGTGGAATCGAATCGAATATAGTAGAATGGAGTAGAATATTGTAGAATAAAATGGAATCAAATCGAATCGAATAGAATCGAATCGAATCAAAGAGTATAGAATGGAGTAGAATATTTTGGAATAGAATGGAATAGAATGGAGTAGAATATTACAGAATATTCTAGAATAGAATGGAATAGAATAGAATAGAATGGAGTAGAATATTCTAGAATAGAATAGATTGGAGTAGAATATTCCAGAATAGAACAGAATAGAATGGAATGGAGTAGGATATTCTAGAATAGAATAGAAGATAATAGAATGGAGTAGAATATTCTAGAATAGAATAGATTGGAGTAGAATATTCTAGAATATTCTAGAATAGAGTGGACTGGAGTAGAATATTCTAGAATAGAATAGAATAGAATAGAATAGAATAGAATAGAAAATAAAGGAGTAGAATATTGTAGAATAGAATGGAATGGAATGGAGTAGAATATTCTAGAATAGAGTAGAATGGATTAGAATATTCCAGAATAGAATAGATTGGAGTAGAATATTCTAGAATATTCTAGAATAGAATTGAATGGAGTAGAATATTCTTGAATAGAATAGAATAGATTGTAGTAGAATATTCTAGAATACTGTAGAATACAATAGAATGGAGTAGAATATTCTAGAATAGAATAGAATGGAGTACAATATTCTAGAATAAAACGGATTGGAGTAGAATATTCTACAATATTCTAGATTAGAATAGAATGGAGTAGAGTATTCTAAAATAGAATTGAATAGAATAGATTGGAGTAAAATATTGTTGAATAGAATAGATTATACCAGAATAGTATAGAATGGAATGGAGTAGAATATTCTAGAATAGAATAGAATAGGTGTAGAATATTCTAGAATAGAATGGAATGGAATAAAATGGAATGGAGTACAATATTCTAGAATCGAATAGAATGGAGTAAAATATTCCAGAATAGAATAGAATGTAGTAAAATGGAGTAGAATATTCTAGAATAGAATAGAATAGAATAGAATTCAATGGAGTAGAATATTCTAGAATAGAATGTAATAGAATAGAGTATGATATTCTAGATTAGAAGAGAATGAAATAGAATAGAATAGAATTGAATGGAGTAGAATATAGTGGAATTGAATCGAATAGAAGCACAATGAGTAGAATATTGTAGAATAAAATGGAATCAAATCCAATCGAATAGAATCGAATCGAATCACACAGAATAGAAAATAATAGAATGGAGTAGAATATTCTAGAATAGAATGGAATAGAATAGAATAGAATGGAATAGAATATTATATAATAGAATAGAATGGAGTAGAATATTCTAGATTAGAATAGAATAAAATGGAATGGAATGGAGTAGAATATTCTAGAGTAGAATAGATTGGAGTAGAATATTCTAGAATAGAAAAGGATAGAATGGAATGGAGTAGGATATTCTAGAATAGAATAGAAGGGAATAGAATGGAGTGGAATTTTCTAGAATAGAATAAAATAGAATAGATTTGAGTAGAATATTCTAGAATATTCTAGAATAGAATAGAATGGAGTAGAATATTCTAGAATAGAATAGAATGGAGTGGACTGTTCTAGAATAGAATAGAATAGAATGGAATGGAGTAGAATATAATGGAATCGAATCGAATAGAGTAGAATATTGTTGAATAAAATTGAATCAAATATAATCAAATCAAACAGAATAGAATAGAATGGAGTAGAATATTCTAGAATAGAATAGAATAGAATGGTGTCGAATATTCTAGAATAGAATAGAATGGAATGTAATGGAGTAGAACATTCTAGAATAGAATATATTGGAGTAGATTATTCTAGAATAGAACAGAATAGAATGGAGTAGAACATTGTAGAATAGAATGGAATAGAATAGAATAGGAGTGGAATATTCTAGAATAGAATAGAATGGAGTAGAATATTCTAGAATAGAAGAGAATGGAATGGATGGCATTATAATATTCTAGAATACAATAGATTGGAGTAGAATATTCCAGAATAGAGTAGAATAGAATAGAATGGTGTAGAATATTCTAGAATAGAATAGAATGGAATGGAATGGAGTAGAATATTCTAGAAGAGAATAGAATGGAGTAGAATATTCAAGAATAGAATAGAATGGAGTAGAATATTCAGAATAGATTTATGTGGAATGGAATGGAGTAGAATATTCTAGAATAGAATAGATAGGAGTAGAATATTCTAGAATAGAATGGAATGGAGTAGGATATTCTCTATTTTATACTAGAATATTCTACCCCATTCTACTCCATTCTATTCTATTCTAGAATATTATACTCCATTGTATTCCATTCTATTCTAGATTATTCTACTCCATTCTATTCTATTCTCTTCTAGAATATTCTACCCCATTCTATTCTATTCTAGAATTTGCTACTCAATTCTATTCTATTCTAGAATATTCTACTCCATTCTATTCTATTCCATTCTATTCCATTCCATTCTAGAATATTCTACTCCATTCTATTCTATTCTAGAATATTCTACTCCATTCTACTCTATTCTATTCTAGAATATTCTACTACATTCTATTCTCTTCTAGAATATTCTTCTCCATTCTATTCTATTCTAGAATATTCTACTCCACTCCATTCCATTCCATTCCATTCTCTTCTAGAATATTCTACTCCATTCCATTCCATTCCATTCCATTCTATTCCATTCTATTCCAGAATATTCTACTCCATTCTATTCTATTCTAGAATATTCTACTCCATTCTATTCTATTCCTTTCTATTCTAGAATATTCTGGAACACTCTACTCCATTCTATTCCATTCAATTCTCGAATATTCTACTCCAATCTATTCTACTCCATTCTATTCCATTCCATTCTAGAATATTCGACTCCATTCTATTCTATTGTATTCTAGAATATCCTACTCCATTCTATTCCATTCCATTCTAGAATATTCTACTCCATTCTATTCTATTCTATTCTATTCTATTCTATTCTATTCTATTCTAGAATATTCCACTCTATTCTACTCCATTCCTTTCTATGCTAGAGTATTCTAATCCATTCTATTCTATTCTAGAATATTCTATTCCATTGCATTGCATTGCATTCCATACCATTCCATTCTATTCTAGCATATTCTACTCCTTTCTGTTATATTCTAATCTATTCTAGAATATTTTAATCCAATCCTTTCTACTCCATTCTATTCTATTCTATTCCATTCTATTCTGGAATATTCTGGAACATTCTTCTCCATTCTATTCCATTCAATTCTAGAATATTCTATTCCATGCTATTCCATTTCATTCTAGAATATACGACTCCATTCTATTCTATTCTATTCTAGAATATTCTACTCCACTCTACTCTATTCTATTCTATTCTAGAATATTCTACTCCATTCCATTCCATTCTATTATAATGTATTCTAGAATATTCTTCTCCATTCTATTATATTCTATTCTAGAATTTTCCACTCCATTCTATTCCATTCCATTCTATTCCTGAATACCCTCCTCCATTCAATTACATTCCAATCTATAATGTTCTACTCCATTCTATTCTATACCATTCTATTCTATTCTGGAATATTCTCCTCCTTCCATTCTATCCTACAATATTCTACTCCATTCTATTCCATTCTATTCTAGAATATTCTACTCCATTCTATTCTATTCCATTCTATTCCATTCCATTCTAGAATATTCTACTCCTTTCTATTCTATTCCATTCTATTCCATTCCACTCTAGAATATTCTACTCCCCTTCTATCCTATTCTATTCCAGAGTATTCTACTCCATTCTACTCCATTCTATTCTATTCTAGAATATTCTACTCTATTCTATTCTATTCTAGAATATTCTGCTCCATTCTATTCTATTCCATTCTATTCAATTCCATTCTAGAATATTCTACTCCATTCTATTCTATTCAATTCTATGTTATTCTACCCCATTCTACTTCATTCTATTCTATTCTAGGATATTCTATTCCATTGGATTCTATTCTATTCCATTCTATTCTATAATATCCTACTACATTCTCTTCCATTCTATTCTTGAATATTCTCCTCCATTCTTTTCAATTCTATTCTATTCTAGAATATTCTACGCCATATACTCCATTCTATAACATTCTAGAATATTCTACTCTATTCTATTCTAATCTAGAATATTCTACTCCAGTCTATTCTATTCTAGAATATTCTATTCCATTCCAATCCATTCCATTCCATTCTACTCTGGAATATTCTACTCCTATTCAATTCAATTCTATTCTATTCTATGATGTTCTACTCCATTCTATTCTATTATATTCTGGAATATTCTACTCCATTCCACTCTATTCTATTCTGGAATATTCTAGTCCATTCTATTCTTTTCTTGAATATTCTACTCCATTCTTCTCTATTTTATTCCATTCTGTTCTAGAATATTCTGGAATATTCTACTCCTTTCTATTCCATTCTATTTTAGCATATTCTACTTCATTCTATTCTATTCCATTCTATTCTAGGATGTCCTACTCCATTCTACTCCATTCTATTCTATTCTAGAATATTCTACTCCATTCTATACCATTCTATTCTAGATTTTTCTACTCCATTCTATTCTATTCTAGAATATTCTACTTGATTCTACTCCATTCTATTCTATTCTTGAATATTCTACTCCTATTGTATTCTATTCCATTCTATTCTAGAATATTCTACTTCATTCTATTCTATTCTATTCTAGAATATTCTACTCCATTCTATTCTATTCAATTCTATGCTGGAATGTTCTACTCCTATTCTATCCTATTCCATTTTATTCTAGAATATTCTTCTACATTCTATTATATTACATTCTATTCTAGAATATTCTACCACATTCTATTTTATTCTCTTCTATTCTAGAATATTCTACTCCATTCTACTCCATTCTTTTCTATTCTAGAATATTCTACTCCATTCTATTCCATTCTATTCTCGATTATTCTACTCCATTCTATTCTATTCTATTCTAGAATATTCTACCCCATTCTACTCCATTCTATTCTATTCTAGAATATTCTATTCCATTGGATTCATTTCTATTCTATAATATCCTACTACATTCTCTTCCATTCTATTCTTGAATATTCTCCATTCTTTTCAATTCTATTCTATTCTAGAATATTCTACGCCATTTACTCCATTCTATTCCATTCTAGAATATTCTACTCTAGTCTATTCTATTCTAGAATATTCTACTCCAGTCTATTCTATTCTAGAATATTCTATTCCATTCCAATCCATTCCATTCCATTCTACTCTGGAATATTCTACTCTTATTCAATTCAATTCTATTCTATTCTATGATGTTCTACTCCATTCTATTCTATTCAATTCTGGAATATTCTACTCCATTCCACTCTATTCTATTCTGGAATATTCTAGTCCATTCTATTCTATTCTTCAATATTATACTCCATTCTACTCTATTCTATTCCATTCTGTTTTAGAATATTCTGGAATATTCTACTCCTTTCTATTCCATTCTATTCTAGCATATTCTACTTCATTCTATTCTATTCCATTCTATTCTAGGATGTCCTACTCCATTCTAATCCATTCTATTCTATTCTAGAATATTCTACTCCATTCTATACCATTCCATTCTAGATTTTTCTACTCCATTCTATTCTATTCTAGAATATTCTACTTGATTCTACTCCATTCTATTCTATTCTTGAATATTGTACTCCTATTGTATTCTATTCCATTCCATTCTAGACTATTCTACTCCATTCTATTCTATTCTATTCTAGAATATTCTACTCTATTCTATTCTATTCTGGAATATTCTACTACCTTCCATTCCATTCCATTCTATTCTCTTCTAGAATATTCTACGACACTGCATTCCATTCCATTAAATTCTATTCTAGTATATTCTACTCCATTCTTATCTATTCTATTCTATTCTAGCATATTCAAATGTAATCCACTCTATTCTAGAATATTCTACTTCATTCAATTCCATTTCTATTCTATTCTATTAAATAATATTCTACTGCATTCTATTTTATTCTTGAATATTATTCCCCATTCTATTCTATTCCATTCTATTCTTGAATTTCCTACTCCATTCTATTCCATTCCACTCTAGAGAATTCTACTCCATTCTCTTCTATTCTTTTCTCGAATATTCTACTCCATTCTACTCCATTCTATTCTATTCTAGAATGTTCTCCTCCATTCTATTCTATTCTAGAATATTCTACTCCATTTAATTCTATTCTATTCCATTCCATTCTTGAATATTTGAATATTCTACTCCACTCTATTTCATTCAATTCTAGAAAATTCTACTCCATTCTATTCTATTCTAGAATATTCTATTCCATTCCATTCTATTCTAGAATATTCTACTCCATTCTATTCTTTTCTAGAATATTCTACTACCTTCCTTTACTTTCCATTCTATTCTCTTCTAGAATGGAACATTCCATCCCATTCCATTCCATTGTATTCTAGAATATTCTGCTCCACTCTCTTCTATTCTATTCTATTCTAGAATATTCTACTCTAATCCACTCTATTCTAGAGTATTCTACTCCATTCTATTCCATTCTATTCTATTCTATTCTATTCTATTCTAGAATATTCTACTCCATTCTATTCTATTCTATTCTATTCCGTTCTAATCTTGAATATTCTACTCCATTTTGGTTCTAGAATATTCTACTCCATGATACTATATTCTAGAATATTCTACTCCACTCTCTTCCATTCTATTCTAGATTATTCTACACCAGTCTATTATATTCTCTTCTATTCTCGAATATTCTTCTCCATTCTACTCCATTCTATTCTCTTCTAGAATTTTCTACTCCATTCTATTCCATTCAATTCTAGATTATTCTACTCCATTCTATTTTATTCTATTCTAGAATATTCTACTCCATTCTATTCTATTCTAGAATATTCTACTCCATTCTATTCTATTCCTGAATATTCTACTCCATTCGATTCAATTCTATTCTAGATTATTCCACTCCATTCTATTCTACAATATTCTACTCCTATTGTATTCTATTCCGTTCTATTCTTGAATATTCTACTCCTTTCTTTTCTAGAATATTATACTCCATTATACTCTATTCTAGAATATTCTACTCAATTCTATTCCATTCTATTCTAGATTATTCTAATCCATTCTATTCTATTCTATTCTATTCTAGAATATTCTACTCCATTCTAATCCATTCTGTTCTACTACGTTCCTTTACATTCCATTCTATTCTCTTCTAGAATGTTCCACTCCATTACATTCCATTCTATTCTAGAATATTCTACTCCACTCTATTCTTTTCTAGAATATTCTACTCTAATCCACTCTGTTCTCGAATTTTCTACTCTATTCGATTCCATTCTATTCTATTCTATTCTAGAATATTCTACTGAATTCTATTGTATTCTAGAATATTCTACTCCTCTTCTATTCTATTCTATTCTAGAATACTCTACTCCATTCTATTCTATTCTATTCTAGAATATTTTACTCCATTCTATTCTTTTCAGGAATATTCTATTCCATTCTATTCTATTCTACTCCATTCCATTCTATTCTATTCCATTCTATTCTGGAATATTCTGAAATATTCTACTCCATTCTATTCCATTCAATTCTAGAATATTCTACTCCATTCCATTCTATTCTATTCTATTCCATTCTATTCTAGATTATTCTACTCCATTCCATTCTATTCTATTCTATTCTAGATTATTCTACTCCATTCTACTCCATTCTACTCCATTCTATTCTATTCTAGATTATTCCACTCCATTCTATTCTATTCTACAATATTATACTCCTATTGTATTCTATTCCGTTCTATTCTTGAATATTCTACTCCTTTCTTTTCTAGAATATTCTACTCCATTATACTCTATTCTACAATATTCTACTCCATTATATTCCAATCTATTCTAGATTATTCTACTCCATTCTATTCTATTCTCATCTATTCTAGAATATTCTATTCCATTCTAATCCATTCTATTCTATTCTAGAATATTCTACTCCATTATATTCAATTCTATTCTAGATTATTCTACTCCATTTTTTCTAGAATATTCTACTCCATTCTACTTCATCTATTCTATTCTAGAATATTCTACTCCATTCTCTTCCAGATTATTCTACTCCAATGCATTCTATTCAATTCTATTCTAGAATATTCTACTCCATTCTACTCCATTCTATTCTATTCTAGAATATTCTACTCCTATTGGATTCTATTCCATTATATTCTGGAATATTCTCCTCCATTCTATTCTAGAATATTCTGCTCCATTATACTCTATTCTAGAATATTCTACTCCATTCTATTCTAGATTTTTTACTCCATTCTATTCTATTCTAGAATATTCTACTCCATTCTTCTCCATTGTATTCTATTCTAGAATATTCTACTCCATTCTATTCCATTCTATTCTAGTTTATTCTACTCCATTCTATTCTATTCTATTCTAGAATATTCTACTCCTTTCTACTCCACTCTATTCTATTCTAGAATATTCTACTCCATTCTATTCTATTCTAGAATATTCTACTCCATTCTATTCTATTCTAGAATATTCTACTACCTTCCTTTACTTTCCATTCTATTCTCTTCTAGAATGTTCTACTCCATTCCATCCCATTCCATTCCATTCTATTCTAGAATATTCTATTCCACTCTATTCTATTCTAGAATATTCTACCCCATTCTATTCTATTCTACTCTATTCTATTCTAGAATATTCTACTCCATTCTATTCTATTCTAGAATATTCTACCCCATTCTATTCTATTCTACTCTATTCTATTCTAGAATATTCTACTCCAATCTATTCTATTCTATTCCGTTCTACTCTTGAATATTCTACTCCATTTGATTCTAGAATATTCTACTCCATGATACTATATTCTAGAATATTCTACTCCACTCAATTCCATTCTATTCTACATTATTCTACTCCAGTCTATTATATTCTCTTCTATTCTCGAATATTCTTCTCCATTCTACTCCATTCTATTCTATTCTAGAATTTTCTACTCCATTATATTCCATTCAATTCTAGATTATTCTACTCCATTCTATTCTATTCTATTCTATTCTAGAATATTCTACTCCATTCTATTCTATTCCATATATTCCACTCCATTCCATTCCATTACATTTCATTCGATTCTAGAATATTTTACTCCTATTCTATTCCATTCTAGAATATTCTACTCCATTCTATTCTATTCTATCCTAGAATATTCTACTCCATTCTATTCCATTCCACTCTATTCCTGAATACCCTACTCCATTCTATTCCATTCCATTCTATTATGTTCTACTCCATTCTCTTCTATACTATTCTATTCTATTCCTTTTTAGAATATTATTCTCCATTCTACTCCATTCTATTCTATTCTAGAATTTGCTACTCAATTCTATTCTATTCTAGAATATTCTACTCCATTCTATTCTATTCCATTCTATTCCATTCCATTCTAGAATATTCTACTCCATTCTATTCTATTCTAGAATATTCTACTCCATTCTACTCTATTCTATTCTAGAATATTCTACTACATTCTATTCTCTTCTAGAATATTCTTCTCCATTCTATTCTATTCTAGAATATTCTACTCCACTCCATTCCATTCCATTCCATTCTCTTCTAGAATATTCTACTCCATTCCATTCCATTCCATTCCATTCTATTCCATTCTATTCCAGAATATTCTACTCCATTCTATTCTATTCTAGAATATTCTACTCCATTCTATTCTATTCTTTCTATTCTAGAATATTCTGGAACACTCTACTCATTCTATTCCATTCAATTCTCGAATATTCTACTCCAATCTATTCTACTCCATTCTATTCCATTCCATTCTAGAATATTCGACTCCATTCTATTCTATTGTATTCTAGAATATCCTACTCCATTCTATTCCATTCCATTCTAGAATATTCTACTCCATTCTATTCTATTCTATTCTATTCTATTCTATTCTATTCTATTCTAGAATATTCCACTCTATTCTACTCCATTCCTTTCTATGCTAGAGTATTCTAATCCATTCTATTCTATTCTAGAATAATCTATTCCATTGCATTGCATTGCATTCCATACCATTCCATTCTATTCTAGCATATTCTACTCCTTTCTGTTATATTCTAATCTATTCTAGAATATTTTAATCCAATCCTTTCTACTCCATTCTATTCTATTCTATTCCATTCTATTCTGGAATATTCTGGAACATTCTTCTCCATTCTATTCCATTCAATTCTAGAATATTCTATTCCATGCTATTCCATTTCATTCTAGAATATACGACTCCATTCTATTCTATTCTATTCTAGAATATTCTACTCCACTCTACTCTATTCTATTCTATTCTAGAATATTCTACTCCATTCCATTCCATTCTATTATAATGTATTCTAGAATATTCTTCTCCATTCTATTATATTCTATTCTAGAATTTTCCACTCCATTCTATTCCATTCCATTCTATTCCTGAATACCCTCCTCCATTCAATTACATTCCAATCTATAATGTTCTACTCCATTCTATTCTATACCATTCTATTCTATTCTGGAATATTCTCCTCCTTCCATTCTATCCTACAATATTCTACTCCATTCTATTCCATTCTATTCTAGAATATTCTACTCCATTCTATTCTATTCCATTCTATTCCATTCCATTCTAGAATATTCTACTCCTTTCTATTCTATTCCATTCTATTCCATTCCACTCTAGAATATTCTACTCTCCCTTCTATCCTATTCTATTCCAGAGTATTCTACTCCATTCTACTCCATTCTATTCTATTCTAGAATATTCTACTCTATTCTATTCTATTCTAGAATATTCTGCTCCATTCTATTCTATTCCATTCTATTCAATTCCATTCTAGAATATTCTACTCCATTCTATTCTATTCAATTCTATGTTATTCTACCCCATTCTACTTCATTCTATTCTATTCTAGGATATTCTATTCCATTGGATTCTATTCTATTCCATTCTATTCTATAATATCCTACTACATTCTCTTCCATTCTATTCTTGAATATTCTCCTCCATTCTTTTCAATTCTATTCTATTCTAGAATATTCTACGCCATATACTCCATTCTATAACATTCTAGAATATTCTACTCTATTCTATTCTAATCTAGAATATTCTACTCCAGTCTATTCTATTCTAGAATATTCTATTCCATTCCAATCCATTCCATTCCATTCTACTCTGGAATATTCTACTCCTATTCAATTCAATTCTATTCTATTCTATGATGTTCTACTCCATTCTATTCTATTATATTCTGGAATATTCTACTCCATTCCACTCTATTCTATTCTGGAATATTCTAGTCCATTCTATTCTTTTCTTGAATATTCTACTCCATTCTTCTCTATTTTATTCCATTCTGTTCTAGAATATTCTGGAATATTCTACTCCTTTCTATTCCATTCTATTTTAGCATATTCTACTTCATTCTATTCTATTCCATTCTATTCTAGGATGTCCTACTCCATTCTACTCCATTCTATTCTATTCTAGAATATTCTACTCCATTCTATACCATTCTATTCTAGATTTTTCTACTCCATTCTATTCTATTCTAGAATATTCTACTTGATTCTACTCCATTCTATTCTATTCTTGAATATTCTACTCCTATTGTATTCTATTCCATTCTATTCTAGAATATTCTACTTCATTCTATTCTATTCTATTCTAGAATATTCTACTCCATTCTATTCTATTCAATTCTATGCTGGAATGTTCTACTCCTATTCTATCCTATTCCATTTTATTCTAGAATATTCTTCTACATTCTATTATATTACATTCTATTCTAGAATATTCTACCACATTCTATTTTATTCTCTTCTATTCTAGAATATTCTACTCCATTCTACTCCATTCTTTTCTATTCTAGAATATTCTACTCCATTCTATTCCATTCTATTCTCGATTATTCTACTCCATTCTATTCTATTCTATTCTAGAATATTCTACCCCATTCTACTCCATTCTATTCTATTCTAGAATATTCTATTCCATTGGATTCATTTCTATTCTATAATATCCTACTACATTCTCTTCCATTCTATTCTTGAATATTCTCCATTCTTTTCAATTCTATTCTATTCTAGAATATTCTACGCCATTTACTCCATTCTATTCCATTCTAGAATATTCTACTCTAGTCTATTCTATTCTAGAATATTCTACTCCAGTCTATTCTATTCTAGAATATTCTATTCCATTCCAATCCATTCCATTCCATTCTACTCTGGAATATTCTACTCTTATTCAATTCAATTCTATTCTATTCTATGATGTTCTACTCCATTCTATTCTATTCAATTCTGGAATATTCTACTCCATTCCACTCTATTCTATTCTGGAATATTCTAGTCCATTCTATTCTATTCTTCAATATTATACTCCATTCTACTCTATTCTATTCCATTCTGTTTTAGAATATTCTGGAATATTCTACTCCTTTCTATTCCATTCTATTCTAGCATATTCTACTTCATTCTATTCTATTCCATTCTATTCTAGGATGTCCTACTCCATTCTAATCCATTCTATTCTATTCTAGAATATTCTACTCCATTCTATACCATTCCATTCTAGATTTTTCTACTCCATTCTATTCTATTCTAGAATATTCTACTTGATTCTACTCCATTCTATTCTATTCTTGAATATTGTACTCCTATTGTATTCTATTCCATTCCATTCTAGACTATTCTACTCCATTCTATTCTATTCTATTCTAGAATATTCTACTCTATTCTATTCTATTCTGGAATATTCTACTA
This sequence comes from Perognathus longimembris pacificus, assembly GCF_023159225.1. NCBI lineage: Eukaryota > Metazoa > Chordata > Mammalia > Rodentia > Heteromyidae > Perognathus > Perognathus longimembris. Next base: position 56,471 of record NW_025959191.1, on the reverse strand, counting down.
CCTTCCATTCCATTCCATTCTATTCTCTTCTAGAATATTCTACGACACTGCATTCCATTCCATTAAATTCTATTCTAGTATATTCTACTCCATTCTTATCTATTCTATTCTATTCTAGCATATTCAAATGTAATCCACTCTATTCTAGAATATTCTACTTCATTCAATTCCATTCTATTCTATTCTATTAAATAATATTCTACTGCATTCTATTTTATTCTTGAATATTATTCCCCATTCTATTCTATTCCATTCTATTCTTGAATTTCCTACTCCATTCTATTCCATTCCACTCTAGAGAATTCTACTCCATTCTCTTCTATTCTTTTCTCGAATATTCTACTCCATTCTACTCCATTCTATTCTATTCTAGAATATTCTCCTCCATTCTATTCTATTCTAGAATATTCTACTCCATTTAATTCTATTCTATTCCATTCCATTCTTGAATATTTGAATATTCTACTCCACTCTATTTCATTCAATTCTAGAAAATTCTACTCCATTCTATTCTATTCTAGAATATTCTATTCCATTCCATTCTATTCTAGAATATTCTACTCCATTCTATTCTTTTCTAGAATATTCTACTACCTTCCTTTACTTTCCATTCTATTCTCTTCTAGAATGGAACATTCCATCCCATTCCATTCCATTGTATTCTAGAATATTCTGCTCCACTCTCTTCTATTCTATTCTATTCTAGAATATTCTACTCTAATCCACTCTATTCTAGAGTATTCTACTCCATTCTATTCCATTCTATTCTATTCTATTCTATTCTATTCTAGAATATTCTACTCCATTCTATTCTATTCTATTCTATTCCGTTCTAATCTTGAATATTCTACTCCATTTGGTTCTAGAATATTCTACTCCATGATACTATATTCTAGAATATTCTACTCCACTCTCTTCCATTCTATTCTAGATTATTCTACACCAGTCTATTATATTCTCTTCTATTCTCGAATATTCTTCTCCATTCTACTCCATTCTATTCTCTTCTAGAATTTTCTACTCCATTCTATTCCATTCAATTCTAGATTATTCTACTCCATTCTATTTTATTCTATTCTAGAATATTCTACTCCATTCTATTCTATTCTAGAATATTCTACTCCATTCTATTCTATTCCTGAATATTCTACTCCATTCGATTCAATTCTATTCTAGATTATTCCACTCCATTCTATTCTACAATATTCTACTCCTATTGTATTCTATTCCGTTCTATTCTTGAATATTCTACTCCTTTCTTTTCTAGAATATTATACTCCATTATACTCTATTCTAGAATATTCTACTCAATTCTATTCCATTCTATTCTAGATTATTCTAATCCATTCTATTCTATTCTATTCTATTCTAGAATATTCTACTCCATTCTAATCCATTCTGTTCTACTACGTTCCTTTACATTCCATTCTATTCTCTTCTAGAATGTTCCACTCCATTACATTCCATTCTATTCTAGAATATTCTACTCCACTCTATTCTTTTCTAGAATATTCTACTCTAATCCACTCTGTTCTCGAATTTTCTACTCTATTCGATTCCATTCTATTCTATTCTATTCTAGAATATTCTACTGAATTCTATTGTATTCTAGAATATTCTACTCCTCTTCTATTCTATTCTATTCTAGAATACTCTACTCCATTCTATTCTATTCTATTCTAGAATATTTTACTCCATTCTATTCTTTTCAGGAATATTCTATTCCATTCTATTCTATTCTACTCCATTCCATTCTATTCTATTCCATTCTATTCTGGAATATTCTGAAATATTCTACTCCATTCTATTCCATTCAATTCTAGAATATTCTACTCCATTCCATTCTATTCTATTCTATTCCATTCTATTCTAGATTATTCTACTCCATTCCATTCTATTCTATTCTATTCTAGATTATTCTACTCCATTCTACTCCATTCTACTCCATTCTATTCTATTCTAGATTATTCCACTCCATTCTATTCTATTCTACAATATTATACTCCTATTGTATTCTATTCCGTTCTATTCTTGAATATTCTACTCCTTTCTTTTCTAGAATATTCTACTCCATTATACTCTATTCTACAATATTCTACTCCATTATATTCCAATCTATTCTAGATTATTCTACTCCATTCTATTCTATTCTCATCTATTCTAGAATATTCTATTCCATTCTAATCCATTCTATTCTATTCTAGAATATTCTACTCCATTATATTCAATTCTATTCTAGATTATTCTACTCCATTTTTTCTAGAATATTCTACTCCATTCTACTTCATCTATTCTATTCTAGAATATTCTACTCCATTCTCTTCCAGATTATTCTACTCCAATGCATTCTATTCAATTCTATTCTAGAATATTCTACTCCATTCTACTCCATTCTATTCTATTCTAGAATATTCTACTCCTATTGGATTCTATTCCATTATATTCTGGAATATTCTCCTCCATTCTATTCTAGAATATTCTGCTCCATTATACTCTATTCTAGAATATTCTACTCCATTCTATTCTAGATTTTTTTACTCCATTCTATTCTATTCTAGAATATTCTACTCCATTCTTCTCCATTGTATTCTATTCTAGAATATTCTACTCCATTCTATTCCATTCTATTCTAGTTTATTCTACTCCATTCTATTCTATTCTATTCTAGAATATTCTACTCCTTTCTACTCCACTCTATTCTATTCTAGAATATTCTACTCCATTCTATTCTATTCTAGAATATTCTACTCCATTCTATTCTATTCTAGAATATTCTACTACCTTCCTTTACTTTCCATTCTATTCTCTTCTAGAATGTTCTACTCCATTCCATCCCATTCCATTCCATTCTATTCTAGAATATTCTATTCCACTCTATTCTATTCTAGAATATTCTACCCCATTCTATTCTATTCTACTCTATTCTATTCTAGAATATTCTACTCCATTCTATTCTATTCTAGAATATTCTACCCCATTCTATTCTATTCTACTCTATTCTATTCTAGAATATTCTACTCCAATCTATTCTATTCTATTCCGTTCTACTCTTGAATATTCTACTCCATTTGATTCTAGAATATTCTACTCCATGATACTATATTCTAGAATATTCTACTCCACTCAATTCCATTCTATTCTACATTATTCTACTCCAGTCTATTATATTCTCTTCTATTCTCGAATATTCTTCTCCATTCTACTCCATTCTATTCTATTCTAGAATTTTCTACTCCATTATATTCCATTCAATTCTAGATTATTCTACTCCATTCTATTCTATTCTATTCTATTCTAGAATATTCTACTCCATTCTATTCTATTCCATATATTCCACTCCATTCCATTCCATTACATTTCATTCGATTCTAGAATATTTTACTCCTATTCTATTCCATTCTAGAATATTCTACTCCATTCTATTCTATTCTATCCTAGAATATTCTACTCCATTCTATTCCATTCCACTCTATTCCTGAATACCCTACTCCATTCTATTCCATTCCATTCTATTATGTTCTACTCCATTCTCTTCTATACTATTCTATTCTATTCCTTTTTAGAATATTATTCTCCATTCTACTCCATTCTATTCTATTCTAGAATGTTCTACTCCATTCTATTCTATTCTAGAATGTTCTACTCCATTCTATTCTATACTAGAATATTTTACTCCATTCAATTCTATTCTATTCTAGAATATTGTACTCCATTCTCCTCTATTCCATTCAATTCAATTCCATTCTAGAATATTCTACTCCATTCTATTCTATTTAATTCTATTTTAGAATATTCTACTCCATTCTATTCCATTCCACTCTAAAATTTTCTACTCCATTCTATTCTATTCTATTCTATTCTAGAATATTCTACCCCATTCTACTCCATTCTATTCTATTCTAGAATATTCTATTCCATTCTATTCTAGATTATTCTACTCCATTCCATTCTATTCTCTTCTATTCTAGAATATTCTACTCCATTCTCCTCCATTCTCTTCTATTCTAGAATATTCTACTCCATTCTATTCTATTCTAGAATATTCTACTCCATTCTATTCTATTCTAGAATATTCTACCCCATTCTACTCCATTCTATTCTATTCTAGAATATTCTACTCCATTCTATTCCATTCTATTCTCGATTATTCTACTCCATTCCATTCTATTCTATTCTATTCTTGAATATTCTACTCTATTCTACTCCATTCTATTCTATTCTATAATATTCTACTCCGTTCTACTCAATTCTATTCTAGATTATTCTACTCCATTCTATTCTATTCTAGAATATTCTACTACTATTGTATTCTATTCCATTCTATTCTTGAATATTCTACTCTATTCTTTTCTAGAATATTCTACTCCATTATACTCGATTCTAGAATATTCTACTCAATTTTATTCCATTCTATTCTAGATTATTCTACTCCATTCTATTCTATTCTCTTCTATTCTAGAATATTTTACTCCATTCTATTCTATTCTATAATATTCTACTCCATTCTATTCCATTCTATTCTAGATTATTCTACTCCATTCTATTCTATTCTCTTCTATTCTAGAATATTATACTCCATTCTACTCCATTCTATTCTATTCTAGAATATTCTACTCCATCGTATTCCATTCTATTCTAGATTATTCTACTCCATTCTATTCTAGATTATTCTACTCCATTCTATTCTATTCTATTCTAGAATATTCTACTCCCTTCTACTCCATTATATTCTATTTTAGAACATTCTACTCCATTCTATTCTATTTAGAATATTCTCCTAGATTCCTTTACATTCCATTATATTCTCTTCTAGAATGTTCTACTCCATTCCATTCCATTCTTTTCTAGAATATTCTACTCCACTCTATTGTATTCTAGAATAATCTACTCTAATCCACTCTATTCTCGATTATTCTACTCCATTCGATTCCATTCTATTCTATTCTAGAATATTCTAGAATATTCTACTGCATTCTATTCTATTCTAGAATATTCTACTCCTATTCTATTCTATTCTATTCTATTCTAGAATACTCTACTCCATTCTATTCTATTCTATTCTAGAATATTCTACTCTTCTATTCTATTCTAGAATATTCTATTCTACTCCATTGTATTCTTTTCCATTCTATTCTAGAATATCCTACTCCATTCTATTCCATTCCACTCTATAATATTCTACTCCATTCTCTTCTATTCTTTTGTAGAATATTATACTCCATTCTACTCTATTCTAGAATGTTCTACTCCATTCTATTCCATTCTATTCTCGATTATTCTACTCCATTCTATTCTATTCTCTTCTAGAATATTCTACTCCAATCTGTTCTATTCTAGAATATTCTACTACGTTCCTTTACATTCCATTCTATTCTCTTCTAGAATGTTCTACTCCATTCCATTCCATTCTATTCTAGAATATTCTACTCCACTCTATTCTTTTCTAGAATATTCTACTCTAATCCACTCTGTCCTCGAATATTCTACTCCATTCGATTCCATTCTATTCTATTCTATTCTAGAATATTCTACTGCATTCTATTGTATTCTAGAATATTCTACTCCTGTTCTATTCTATTCTATTCTAGATTAACCTACTCCATTCTATTCTATTCTATTCTAGAATATTCTACTCCATTCTATTCTATTCTAGAATATTCTATTTCATTCTATTCTATTCTACTCCATTCTATTCTATTCTATTCCATTCTATTGTGGAATATTCTGAAATATTCTACTCCATTCTATTCCATTCAATTCTAGCATATTGTACTCCATTCCATTCTATTCTATTCTATTCTAGATTATTCTCCTCCATTCTACTCCATTCTACTCCATTCTATTCTATTCTTGAATATTCTACTCTATTCGATTCAATTCTATTCTAGATTATGCCACTCCATTCTATTCTATTCTACAATATTCTACTCCTATTGTATTCTATTCCGTTCTATTCTTGAATATTCTACTCCTTTCTTTTCTAGAATATTCTACTCCATTATACTCTATTCTAGAATATTCTACTCCATTATATTCCAATCTATTCTAGATTATTCTACTCCATTCTATTCTATTCTCTTTTATTCTAGTATATTCTACTCCATTCTAATCCATTCTATTCTATTCTAGAATATTCTACTCCATTCTATTCAATTCCATTCTAGATTATTCTACACCATTCTATGCTAGAATATTCTACTCCATTCTATTCTATTCATGAATATTCTACTCCATTCTATTATAGATTATTCTACTCAATTGCCTTCTATTCTATTCTATTATAGAATATTCTACTCCATTCTATTCTATTATAGAGTATTCTACTCCTATTGGATTCTATTCCATTATATTCTGGAATATTCTACTCCATTCTATTCTAGAATATTCTACTCCATTATACTCTATTCTAGAATATTCTACTCCATTCTATTCTAGATTTTGTTACTCCATTCTATTCTATTCTAGAATATTCTACTCCATTCTTTTCCATTGTATTCTATTCTAGAATATTCTACTCCATTCTATTCCATTCTATTCTAGTTTATTCTACTCCATTCTATTCTATTCTATTCTAGAATATTTTACTCCTTTCTACTCCATTCTATTCTATTCTAGAATATTCTACTCCATTCTATTCTATTCTAGAATATTCTACTCCATTCCATTCTATTCTAGAATATTCTACTCCATTCTATTCTTTTCTAGAATATTCTACTACCTTCCTTTACTTTCCATTCTATTCTCTTCTAGAATGGAACATTCCATCCCATTCCATTCCATTCTATTCTAGAATATTCTTCTCCACTCTCTTCTATTCTATTCTATTATAGAATATTCTACTCTAATCCACTCTATTCTAGAGTATTCTACTCCATTCTATTCCATTCTATTCTATTCTATTCTATTCTATTCTACTCCATTCTATTCTATTCTATTCTATTCCGTTCTAATCTTGAATATTCTACTCCATTTGATTCTAGAATATTCTACTCCATGATACTATATTCTAGAATATTCTACTCCACTCTCTTCCATTCTATTCTAGATTATTCTACACCAGTCTATTATATTCGCTTCTATTGTCGAATATTCTTCTCCATTCTACTCCATTCTATTGTCTTCTAGAATTTTCTACTCCATTCTATTCCATTCAATTCTAGATTATTCTACTCCATTCTATTCTATTCTATTCTATAATATTCTACTCCATTCTATTCTATTCTAGAATATTCTACTCCATTCTATTCTATTCCTGAATATTCTACTCCATTCGATTCAATTCTATTCTAGATTATTCCACTCCATTCTATTCTACAATATTCTACTCCTATTGTATTCTATTCCGTTCTATTCTTGAATATTCTACTCCTTTCTTTTCTAGAATATTCTACTCCATTATACTCTATTCTAGAATATTCTACTCAATTCTATTCCATTCTATTCTAGATTATTCTACTCCATTCTATTCTATTCTCTTCTATTCTAGAATATTCTACTCCATTCTAATCCATTCTGTTCTACTACGTTCCTTTACATTGCATTCAATTCTCTTCTAGAATGTTCCACTCCATTACATTCCATTCTATTCTAGAATATTCTACTCCACTCTATTCTTTTCTAGAATATTCTACTCTAATCCACTCTCTTCTCGAATTTTCTACTCTATTCGATTCCATTCTATTCTATTCTATTCTAGAATATTCTACTGCATTCTATTGTATTCTAGAATATTCTACTCCTGTTCTATTCTATTCTATTCTAGAATACTCTACTCCATTCTATTCTATTCTATTCTAGAATATTTTACTCCATTCTATTCTTTTCAGGAATATTCTATTCCATTCTATTCTATTCTACTCCACTCCATTCTATTCTATTCCATTCTATTCTGGAATATTCTGAAATATTCTACTCCATTCTATTCCATTCAATTCTAGAATATTCTACTCCATTCTATTCTATTCTATTCTATTCCATTCTATTCTAGATTATTCTACTCCATTCCATTCTATTCTATTCTATTCTAGATTATTCTACTCCATTCTACTCCATTCTACTCCATTCTATTCTATTCTAGAATATTCTACTCCATTCTATTCAATTCTATTCTAGATTATTCCACTCCATTCTATTCTATTCTACAATATTATACACCTTTTGTATTCTATTCCGTTCTATTCTTGAATATTCTACTCCTTTCTTTTCTATAATATTCTACTCCATTATACTCTATTCTACAATATTCTACTCCATTATATTCCAATCTATTCTAGATTATTCTACTCCATTCTATTCTATTCTCATCTATTCTAGAATATTCTATTCCATTCTAATCCATTCTATTCTATTCTAGAATATTCTACTCCATTATATTCAATTCTATTCTAGATTATTCTACTCCATTTTTTCTAGAATATTCTACTCCATTCTACTTCATCTATTCTATTCTAGAATATTCTACTCCATTCTCTTCCAGATTATTCTACTCCATTGCATTCTATTCAATTCTATTCTAGAATATTCTACTCCATTCTACTCCATTCTATTCTATTCTAGAATATTCTACTCCTATTGGATTCTATTCCATTATATTCTGGAATATTCTCCTCCATTCTATTCTAGAATATTCTGCTCCATTATACTCTATTCTAGAATATTCTACTCCATTCTATTCTAGATTTTTTTACTCCATTCTATTCTATTCTAGAATATTCTACTCCATTCTTCTCCATTGTATTCTATTCTAGAATATTCTACTCCATTCTATTCCATTCTATTCTAGTTTATTCTACTCCATTCTATTCTATTCTATTCTAGAATATTCTACTCCTTTCTACTCCACTCTATTCTATTCTATAATATTCTACTCCATTCTATTCTATTCTAGAATATTCTACTCCATTCTATTCTATTCTAGAATATTCTACTACCTTCCTTTACTTTCCATTCTATTCTCTTCTAGAATGTTCTACTCCATTCCATCCCATTCCATTCCATTATATTCTAGAATATTCTATTCCACTCTATTCTATTCTATTCTAGAATATTCTACTCTAATCCACTCTATTCTAGAATATTCTACTCCATTCTATTCTATTCTAGAATATTCTACCACATTCTATTCTATTCTACTCTATTCTATTCTAGAATATTCTACTCCATTCTATTCTATTCTATTCCGTTCTACTCTTGAATATTCTACTCCATTTGATTCTAGAATATTCTACTCCATGATACTATATTCTAGAATATTCTACTCCACTCAATTCCATTCTATTCTACATTATTCTACTCCAGTCTATTATATTCTCTTCTATTCTCGAATATTCTTCACCATTCTACTCCATTCTATTCTATTCTAGAATTTTCTACTCCATTATATTCCATTCAATTCTAGATTATTCTACTCCATTCTATTCTATTCTATTCTATTCTAGAATATTCTACTCCATTCTATTCTATTCTATTCTATTCTATTCTACTCCATTCTATTCTATTCTACAATATTCTATGCCATTTTATTGTATTCTAGTATATTCAACTCCATTCTATTCTATTCTACTCTATTCTATTCTAGAATATTCTACTCCATTCTATTCTATTCTATACCATTCTATTCTGGAATATTCTGGAATATTCTACTCCATTCTATTCCATTCAATTCTAGAATATTCTACTCCATTGTAATCTATGCCATTCTATTCCATTCCATTCTAGAATGTTCTACTACATTCTATTCCATTCTATTCTATTCTAGAATATTCTACTTGATTCTACTCCATTCTATTCTATTCTAGAATATTCTACTCTATTCTATTCTATTCTAGAATAGTCTACTCCATTCCTTTCCATTCTATTCTATTTTATTCTTGAATATTCTACTCCAATCTATTCTATTCTTGAATATTCTAGAACATTCTACTCAATTCTATTCTATTCTAAAATATTCTACTCCAATCCATTCCATTCTATTCTATTCTAGAATATTCTACTCCAATCCATTCCATTCTTTTCTATTGTATTCTAGAATATTCTACTCCATTCTTTTCTATTCTATTCTATTCTAGAATATTCTACTCCATTCTATTCTATTCTATTCCATTCTAGAATATTCTACTCCGTTCTATTCTATTCTATTCCATTCTATTCTGGAATATTCTGGAATATTCTACACCATTCTATTCCATTCAATTCTGGAATATTGTACTCCATTCTATTCTATTCCATTCTATTCCATTCCATTCTAGAATATTTTACTCCATTCTATTCTATTTTAGAATATTCTATTCTATTCTATTCTATTCTAGAATATTCTACTCCTACTCATTCTATTCTAGAATATTCTACTCCATTCGATTCCATTCTATTCTATTCAATTCTGGAATATTCTACTCCATTCTATTCTATTCTATTCTAGAATATTCTACTCCATTCTATTCCATTCTGTTCTAGAATATTCTACTCCATTCTGTTCCATTCTATTCCATTCTATTCTAGAATATTCTGGAATATTCTACTCCATTCTATTCTACTCTATTCTCGAATATTCACCTCCATTTTCCTCTTTCCTATTCTATTCTATTGGATTCGATTCGATTCTATACGATTCGATTTGATTCCATTTTATTCTAGACTATTCTAGTTCTTTCTACTCTATTCGATTCGATTCCTGAATATTCTACTCCATTCCATTCTATTCTGTTCTATTCTATTGATTCTCTTCTATTCTGGAGTATCCTACTCAATTCCCTTCCATTCTATTCTAGAATATTCTACTCCTATTCTATTCTACTCTATTCTACTCCATTCTATTCTATTGTAGAATATTCTACTCCATTCTATTCTATTCCATATATTCCACTCCATTCGATTCCATTCCATTCCATTCTATTCTAGAATATTTTACTCCTATTCTATTCCATTCTAGAATATTCTACTCCATTCTATTCTATTCCATTCTATTCTAGAATATCCTACTCCATTCGATTCCATTCCATTCAAGAATATTCTACTCCATTCTATTTTATTCAATTCTATTCTAGAATATTCTACCCCATTCTACTCCATTCGATTCTATTCTAGAATATTCTACTCCATTCTACTCCATTCTATTCTAGATAATTCTACTCCATTCCATTCTATTCTATTTTATTCTATTCTAGAATATTCTACTCCATTCTATTCTATTCTAGAATATTCTACTCCTATTGTATTGTATTCTCTTCTATTCTTGAATATTCTACTCCATTCTTGAATATTCTACTCCATATTACTCTATTCTAGAATATTCTACTCAATTCTAATCCATTCTATTCTAGATTATTCTACTCCATTCTATTCTATTCTCTTCTATTCAAGAATGTTCTACTCCATTCTCCGCCATTCTATTCTATTCTAGAATATTCTATTCAATTCTATTCCATTCTATTCTAGATTATTCTACTCCATTCTATTCTATTATATTCTAGAATATTCTACTCCATTCTATTCTCTTCTAGAATATTCTACTACGTTCCTTTACATTCCATTCTATTCTCTTCTAGAATGTTCTACTCCATTCCATTCCATTCTATTCTAGAATATTCTACTCTAGTCCACTCTATTCTCGAATATTCTACTCCATTCGATTCCATTCTATTCTACTCTATTCTAGAATATTCTACTGCATTCTATTCTATTCTAGAATATTCTACTCCTATTCGATTCTATTCTATTCTAGAATACTCTACTCCATTCTATTCTATTCTATTCTAGAATATTCTACTCCATTCGCTTCTATTCTAGAATATTCTATTCCATTCTATTCTATTCTACTCCATTGTATTCTATTCTATTCCATTCTATTCTGGAATATTCTGAAATATTCTACTCCATTCTATTTCAATCAATTCTAGAAATTCTACTCCACTGTATTCTATTCCATTCTATTCTATTCCATTCTAGAATGTTCTACTCCATTCTAATCTATTCTATTCTATTCTATAATATTCTACTTAATTCTACTCCATTCTATTCTATTCTAGAATATTTTTCTCTATTCTATTTTATTGTATAATATTCTACTCAAGTCAATTCCATTCTATTCTATTCTATTCTAGAATATTCTCCTCCAATCTATTCTATTCTATAATATTCTAGAATATTCTACTCCATTCTATTCTATTCTAGAATATTCTACTCCAATCCATTCATTATTTTTTGTTGTATTCTAGAATATTCTACTCCTACTCTATTCTATTCCATTCTATTCTAGAATATTCTACTCAAATCCATTCCATTATTTTCTGTTGTATTCTAGAATATTCAACTCCTACTTTATTCTATTCCATTCTATTCTAGAATATTCTACTCCATTCTATTCTATTCTAGAATATTCTACTCCATTCTATGCTAGTCTATTTTATTCTAGAATATTCTACTCCATTCTATTCTATTCTATTCCTTTCTATTCCGGAATATTCTGGAATATACTTGAATATTCTACTCCATTCTATTCCATTCTATTCTGGAATATTCTACTCCATTATATTCTATTACATTCTATTCCATTCCATTCTAGAATATTCTACTCCATTGTATTCTATTCTATTGTAGAATATTCTACTCCATTCTATTCTATTCTATAATATTCTACTCCATTCTATTCTATTCCATTCTATTCTAGAATATTCTGTAATATTCTACTCCATTCAATTCTATTCTATCCTAATCCAGAATATTCTACTCCATTCTATTATATGCAATTCTGGAATATTCTACTCCAGTCCACTGTATTCTATTCTGGAATACTCTACTCCGTTCTATTCTATTCTATTCTACAATATTCTACTCCAACCCTATTCTATTCCATTCTATTCTAGAATATTCTACTTCATTCTATTCTATTCTATTCTAGAATGTTCTACTCCATTTTATTCTATTCTTGAATATTCAACTCCATTCTATTCTATTCTAGAATAATCCACTCCATTTCTTTTCATTCTATTTCATTCTATTCTAGAATATTGTACTCCATTCTATTCTATTCTCGAATATTCTACTCCAATCCATTCAATTCTAGAATATTCTACTCCATTCCATTCTTTTCTACTCTGGAATATTCACCTCCATTGTATTCTATTCTGTAATATTCTACTCCATTGTATTCTATTCCATTCTATTCTAGGGTATTTACTGATAAACAGCGACCTAGGCAGCATGTTCATGTCGTTCCTAAATGAGCTTTTATCTCTCTCCCCTCACCACAAATCAGATTGTTCTGAGCAGTTCCTAGTACATTATCCTTTCCCCTGTGTAATAACCTTAACAACCTCCAGCTGTTTTTATTCGCAGAAGGTTTACTCCCTGATATACAGCCTCCTACTCCCTTCGTAAGTGCAGGTCCTAAATGAGCATTTTTCTCTCTTCCCTCACCACAATCCAGATCCTTTTGGGGAGTTACCAGTACAGTAACCATACCAGGAAGTACTTAATTTATTAAGCTACTGCTTTTCTTAATCTCAGTGGAGATATTTACTGATAAACAGCTAACTACGCAGCATGTTCATGTCGTTCCTAAATGAGCTTTTATCTCTCTCCGCTCACCACAAATCAGATTCTTCTGAGGAGGTCCCAGTACATTATACTTTCCCCTGGGTAATTACCTTAACGAGCTCCAGCTGTTTTTATTCTCAGAAGGTTTACTCACTGATATACAGCTGCCTACCCCCTTCGTAAGTGCAGGTCCTAAATGAGCTTTTTTCTCTGTTCCCTCACCACAATGTAGATTCTTTTGGGGAGTTACCAGTACAGTAACCATAAAAGGAAGTACTTAATTTATTAAGCTACTGCTTTTCTTAATCTCAGTGGAAATATTTACTGATTAACAGCTACCTACGCGGCATGTTCATGTGGTTCCTAAATGAGCTTTTATCTCTCTCCCCTCACCACAAATCAGATTCTTCTGAGGTGTTCCCAGTACATTATCCTATGCCCTGTGTAATTACCTTAACAAGCTCCAGCTGTTTTTATTCTCAGAAGGGATACTCCCTGATATACAGCTGCCTACCCCTTTCGTAAGTGCAGGTCCTAAATGAGCTTTTTTCTCTGTTCCCTCACCACAATCCAGATTCTTTTGGGGAGTTACCAGTACAGTAACCATACCAGGAAGTACTTAATTTATTAAGCTACTGCTTTTCTTAATCTCAGTGGTGATATTTACTGATAAACAGCTACCTACGCAGCAGGTTTATGTCGTTCTTAAAAGAGCTTTTATCTCTCTCCCCTCAGCACATATCAGATTCTTCTGAGGAGTTCCCAGTACATTATCCTTTCCCCTGTGTAATTACCTTAACAACCTCCAGCTGTTTTTATTCTCAGAAGGTTTACTCCCTGATATACAGCTTCCTACTCCCTTCGTAAGTGATGGTCCTAAATGAGCTTTTTTCTCTGTTCCCTCACCACAATCCAGATTCTTTTGGGGAGTTACCAGTACAGTAACCATACCAGGAAGTACTTAATTCATTAAGCTACTGCTTTTCTTAATCTCAGTGGAGATATTTACTGATAAACAGCTACCTATGACCATTTTCATGTCGTTCCTAAATGAGCTATAATCCCTCTCACCTCACCACAAATCAGATTCTTCTAAGGAGTTCCAAGTACATTATCCTTTCCCCTGTGTAATTACCTGAAGAAGCTCCAGCTGTCTTTATTCTCAGAAGGGATACTCCCTGATAAACAGCTGCCTACCCACTTCGTAAGTGCAGGTCCTAATTGAGCTTTTTTCTCTGTTCCCTCACCACAATCCAGATTCTTTTGGGGAATTACCAGTACAGTAACCATACCAGGAAGTACTTAAATTATTAAGCTACTGCTTTTCTTAATCTCAGTGGAGATATTTACTGATAAACAGCTAACTACGCAGCATGTTCATGTCGTTCCTAAATGAGCTTTTATCTCTCTCCGCTCACCACAAATCAGATTCTTCTGAGGAGTTCCCAGTACATTATCCTTTCCCCTGGGCAATTACCTTAACGAGCTCCAGCTGTTTTTATTCTCAGAAGGTTTACTCACTGATATACAGCTGCCTACCCCCTTCGTAAGTGCAGGTCCTAAATGAGCTTTTTTCTCTGTTCCCTCACCACAATGTAGATTCTTTTGGGGAGTTACCAGTACAGTAACCATAAAAGGAAGTACTTAATTTATTAAGCTACTGCTTTTCTTAATCTCAGTGGAGATATTTACTGATTAACAGCTACCTACGCGGCATGTTCATGTGGTTCCTAAATGAGCTTTTATCTCTCTCCCCTCACCACAAATCAGATTCTTCTGAGGTGTTCCCAGTACATTATCCTATGCCCTGTGTAATTACCTTAACAAGATCCAGCTGTTTTTATGCTCAGAAGGGATACTCCTTGATATACAGCTGGCTACCCCCTTCGTAAGTGCAGGTCCTAAATGAGCTTTTTTCTCTGTTCCCTCACCACCATCCAGATTCTTTTTGGGAGTTCCCAGTACATTACCCTTTCCCCTGTGTAATTAACTTAAGAAGCTCCAGCTATTTTTATTCTCAGAAGGGATACTTCCTGATATACATCTGCCTACCCCGTTCGTAAGTGCAGGTCATAAATGAGCTTTTTCTCTGTTCCCTCTCCACAATCCAGATTCTTTTGGGGAGTTACCAGTACAGTAACCATACCAGGAAGTACTTAATTTATTAAGCTACTGCTTTTCTTAATCTCAGTGGAGATATTTACTGATAAACAGCTACCTAAGCAGCATTTTCTTGTCTTTCCTAAATGAGCTTTTATCTCTCTCCCCTCACCACAAATCAGATTCTTCTGAGGAGTTCCCAGTACATTATCCTTTCCCCTGGGTAATTACCTTAACAAGCTCCAGCTGTTTTTATTCTCAGAAGGTTTACTCACTGATATACAGCTGCCTACCCCCTTCGTAAGTGCAGGTCCTAAATGAGCTTTTTTCTCTGTTCCCTCACCACAATCCAGATTCTTTTGGGGAGTTTCCAGTACAGTAACCATACCAGGAAGTACTTAATTTATGAAGCTACTGCTTTTCTTAATCTCAGTGGAGATATTTACTGATAAACAGCTACCTATGCAGCATTTTCATGTCGTTCCTAAATGAGATTTTTTCTCTCTCCCCTCACCACAAATCAGATTCTTCTGAGGAGTTCCCAGTACATTATCCTGTCCCCTGTGTAATTACCTTAACAAGCTCCAGCTGTTTTTATTCTCAGAAGGGATACTCCCTGATAAACAGCTGCATACCCGCTTCGTAAGTGCAGGTCCTAAATGAGCTTTTTTCTCTTTTCCCTCACCACAATCCAGATTCTTTTGGGGAGTTAACAGTACAGTAACCATACCAGGAAGTACTTAATTTATTAAGCTACTGCTTTTCTTAATCTCAGTGGAGATATTTACTGATAAACAGCTACCTAAGCAGCATGTTCATGTCGTTCCTAAATGAGCTTTTATCTCTCTCCCCTCACCACAAATCAGATTCTTCTTAGGAGTTCCCAGTATATTATCCTTTCCCCTGTGTAATTACCTTAACAAACTCCAGCTGTTTTTATTCTCAGAAGATTTACTCCCTGATATACAGCTGCCTACCCCTTCGTAAGTGCAGGTCCGAAATGAGCTTTTTTCTCTGTTCCCTCACCACAATCCAGATTCTTTTGGGCAGTTACCAGTACAGTAACCATACCAGAAAGTACTTAATTTATTAAGCTACTGCTTTTCTTAATCTCAGTGGAGTTATTTACTGATAAACCGCTACCTATTCAGCATTTTCATGTCGTTCCTAAATGAGCTTTTATCTCTCTCCCCTCACTACAAATCAGGTTCCTCTGTGGAGTTCCCTGTCCATTATCCTTTCCCCTGTGTAATTACATTACCAAGCTCCAGCTGTTTTTATTCTCAGAAAGTTTACTCCCTGATATACCGCTGCCTACCACTTTCGCAAGAGCAGGTCCTAAATGAGCTTTTTTCTCTGTTCCCTCACCACAATCCAGATGCCTTTGGGGAGTTACCAGTACAGTAACCATACCAGGAAGTACTTAATTTATTAAGCTACTGCTTTTCTTAATCTCAGTGGAGATATTTACTGATAAACAGCTACCTACGCATCATGTTCATGTCGTTCCTAAATGAGCTTTTATCTCTTTCCCCTCACCACAAATCAGATTCTTCTGAGGAGTTCCCAGTACATTATCCTTTCCCCTTTGTAATTACCTCAACAAGCTCCAGCTTTTTTTATTCTCAAAAGGGATACTCCCTGATATACAGCTGCCTACCCCCTTCGTAAGTGCAGGTCCTAAATGAGCTTTTTTCTCTGTTCCCTCACCACAATCCAGATTCTTTTGGGGAATTACCAGTACAGTAACCATACCAGGAAGTACTTAATTTATTAAGCTACTGCTTTCCTTAATCTCAGTGGAGATATTTACTGATAAACAGCTACATATTCAGCATTTTCATGTCGTTAATAAATGAGCTTTTATCTCTCTCCCCTCACCACAAATCAGATTCTTCTGAGGAGTTCCCAGTACATTATCCTTTCCCCTGTGTAATTACCTTAACAAGCTCCAGCTGTTTTTATTCTCAGAAGGGATACTCCCTGATATACAGCTGTCTACCCCCTTCGTAAGTGCAGGTCCTAAATGAGCTTTTTTCTCTGTTCCCTCACCACAATCCAGATTCTTTTGGGGAGTTACCAGTACAGTAACCATACCAGGAAGTACTTAATTTATTAAGCTACTGCTTTCCTTAATCTCAGTGGAGATATTTACTGATAAACAGCTACATATTCAGCATTTTCATGTCGTTAATAAATGAGCTTTTATCTCTCTCCCCTCAACACAAATAAGATTCTTCTGAGGAGTTCCCAGTACAATATCCTTTCCCCTGTGTAATTACCTTAACAAGCTCCAGCTATTTTTATTCTCAGAAGGGATACTCCCTGATATACAGCTGCCTACCCCCTTCGTAAGTGCAGGTCCTAAATGAGCTTTTTTCTCTGTTCCCTCACCGCAATCCAGATTCTTTTGGGGAGTTACCAGTACAGTAACCATACCAGGAAGTACTTAATTTATTAAGCTACTGCTTTTCTTAATCTCAGTGGATATATTTACTGATAAACAGCTACCTACGCAGCATGTTCATGTCGTTCCTAAATGAGCTTTTATCTCTCCCCCTCACCACAAATCAGATTCTTCTGAGGAGGTCCCAGTACATTATCCTTTCCCCTGTGTAATTACCTTAACAAGCTCCAGCTCTTTTTATACTCAGAAGGGATACTCCCTGATATACAGCTGCCTACCCCCTTCGTGAGTGCAGGTCATAAATGAGCGTTTTTCTCTGTTCCCTCACCACAATCCAGATTCTTTTGGGGAGTTAACAGTACAGTAACCATACCAGGAAGTACTTAATTTATTAAGCTACTGCTTTTCTTAATTTCAGTGGAGATATTTAATGACAAACAGCTACCTATGCAGCATTTTCATGTCGTTCCTAAATGACCTTTTATCTCTCTACACTCACCACAAATCAGATTCTTCTGAGGAGTTCCCAGTACATTATCCTTTTCCCTGTGTAATTACCTTAACATGCTCCAGCTGTTTTTATTCTCAGAAGGGATACTCCCTTATATACAGCTGCCTACCCGCTTCGTAAGTGCAGGTCTTAATGAGCTTTTTTCTCTGGTCTCTCACCACAATCCAGATTCTTTTGGGGAGTTACCAGTACAGTAACCATACCAGGAAGTACTTAATTTATTAAGCTACTGCTTTTCTTAATCTAAGTGGAGATATTTACTGATAAACAGCTACATACGCAGCATGTTCATGTCGTTCATAAATGAGGTTTTATCTCTCCCCCTCACCACAAATCAGATTCTTCTGAGGAGTTCCCAGTACATTATCCTTTCCCCTGTGTAATTACCTTAACAAACTACAGCTGTTTTTATTCTCAGAAGGTTTACTCCCTGATATACAACTGCCTACCCCCTTCGTAAGTGCAGGTCCTAAATGAGCTTTTTTCTCTGTTCGCTCACCACAATCCAGATTCTTTTGGGGAGTTACCAGTACAGTGACCATACCTGGAAGTACTTAATTTATTAAGCTACTGCTTTTCTTAATCTCAGTGGAGATATTTACTGATAAACAGCTACCTACACAGCATGTTCATGTCGTTCATAAATGAGCTTTTATCTCTCCCCCTGACCACAAATCAGAATCTTCTGAGGAGTTCCCAGTACATTATCCTTTCCCCTGTGTAATTACCTTAACAAATTCCAGCTGTTTTTATTCTCAGAAGGTTTACTCCCTGATATACAACTGCCTACCCCCTTCGTAAGTGCAGGTCCTAAATGAGCTTTTTTCTCTGTTCGCTCACCACAATCCAGATTCTTTTGGGGAGTTACCAGTACAGTAACCATACCAGGAAGTACTTAATTTATTAAGCTACTGCTTTTCTTAATCTCAGTGGAGATATTTACTGATAAACAGCTACCTACGCAGCATGTTCATGTCGTTCCTAAATGAGCTTTTATCTCTCTCCCCTTACCACAAATTAGATTCTTCTGAGGAGTTCCGAGTACATTATCCTTTCCCCTGTGTAATTACTTTAACAAGCTCCAGCTGTTTTTATTCTCAGAAGGTTTACTCCCTGATATACAGCTGCCTACCCCCTTCGTAAGTGCAGGTCCTAAATGAGCTTTTTTCTCTGTTCCCTCACCACAATCCAGATTCTTTTGGGGAGTTACCAGTACAGTAACCATACCAGGAAGTACTTAATTTATTAAGCTACTGCTTTTCTTAATCTCAGTGGAGATGTTTACCGTTAAACAGCTACCTACGCTGCATGTTCATGTCGTTCCTAAATGAGCTTTTATGTCTCTCCCCTCACCACAAATCAGATTCTTCTGAGGAGTTCCCAGTACATTATCCTTTCCCCTGTGTAATTACCTTAACAATCTCCAGCTGTTTGTATTCTCAAAAGGGATACTCCCTGATATACAGCTGCCTACCCCCTTCGTAAGTGCAGGTCCTAAATGAGCTTTTTTCTCTGTTCCCTCACCACAATCCAGATTCTTTTGGGGAGTTACCTGTACAGTATCCATACCAGGAATTACTTAATTTATTAAGCTACTTCTTTTCTTAATCTCAGTGGAGATATTTACTGATCAACAGCTACCTATGCAGCATGTTCCTGTCGTTCCTAAATGAGCTTTTATCTCTCTCCCCTCACCACAAATCAGATTCTTCTGAGGAGTTCCCAGTACATTATCCTTTCCCCTGTGTAATTACCTTAACAATCTCCAGCTGTTTGTATTCTCAGAAGGGATACTCCCTGATATACAGCTGCCTAACCCCTTCGTAAGTGCAGGTCCTAAATGAGCTTTTTTCTCTGTTCCCTTACCACAATCCAGATTCTTTTGGGGAGTTACCAGTACTGTAACCTTATAAGGAAGTACTTAATTTTTTTATGCTACTGCTTTTCTTAATCTCAGTGGAGATATTTACTGATAAACAGCTACCTACGCAGCATGGTCATGTCCTTCCTAAATGAGATTTTATCTCTCTCCCCTCCCCACAAATCAGATTCTTCTGAGGAGTTCCCAGTACATTATTCTTTCCCCTGTGTAATTACCTTAACAAGCTCCAGCTGTTTTTATTCTCAGAAGGTTTACTCCCTGACATACAGCTGCCTACCCCCTTCGTAACTGCAGGTCCTAAATGAGCTTTTTCTCTGTTCCCTCACCACAATCAAGATTCTTTTGTGGAGTTACCAGTACAGTAACCATACCAGGAAGAACTTAATTTATTAAGCTACAGCTTTTCTTAATCACAGTGGAGATATTTACTGATAAACAGCTACCTATGCAGCATTTTCATGTCATTCCTAAATGACCTTTTATATCTCTTCCCTCACCACAAATCAGATTCTTCTGAGGAGTTCCCAGTACATTATCCTTTCCCCTGTGTAATTACCTTAAAAAGCTCCTGCTGTTTTTATTCTCAGAAGGGATACTCCCTTATATACAGTTGCCTACCCCCTTCGTAAGTGCAGGTCCTAAATGAGCTTTTTTCTCTGTTCCCTCACCACTATCCAGATTCTTTTGGGTAGTTACCAGTACAGTAACCATACCAGGAAGTACTTAATTCATTAAGCTACTGCTTTTCTTAATCTCAGTGGAGATATTTACTGATAAACAGCTACCTACGCAGCATGTTCATGTCATTCCTAAATGAGCTTTTGTCTCTCTCCCCTCACCACAAATCAGATTCTTCTTAGGAGTTCCCAGTACATTATCCTTTCCCCTGTGTAATTACCTTAACAAGCTCCAGCTGTTTTTATTCTCAGAAGGTTTACTCCCTGATATACAGCTGCCTACCCCCTTCGTAAGTGCAGGGCCTAAATGAGCTTTTTTCTCTGTTCCCTCACCACAATCCAGATTCTTTTGGGGAGTTACCAGTACAGTAACCATACCAGGAAGTACTTAATTTATTAAGCTACTGCTTTTCTTAATCTCAGTGGAGATATTTACTGATAAACAGCTACCTACGCAGCATGTTCATGTCTTTCCTAAATGAGCTTTTATCTCTCCCCCTCACCACAAATCAGATTGTTCTGAGGAGTTCCCAGTACATTATCCTTTCCCCTGTGTAATTACCTTAACAATCTCCAGCTGTTTTTATTCTCAGAAGGTTTACTCCCTGATATACAGCTGCCTAACCCCTTCGTAAGTGCAGGTCCTAAATGAGCTTTTTTCTCTGTTCCCTCACCACAATCCAGATTCTTTTGGGGAGTTACCAGTACAGTAACCGTACCAGGAAGTACTTTATTTATTAAGCTATTGCTTTTCTTAATCTCAGTGGAGATGTTTACTGATAAACAGCTACCTACGCAGCATGTTCATGTCGTTCCTAAATGAGCTTTTATCTCTCTCCCATTACCACAAATCAGATTCTTCTGAGGAGTTCCCAGTACATTATCCTTTCCCCTGTGTAATTACCTTAACAAGCTCCAGCTGTTTTTATTCTCAGAAGGTTTATTCCCTGATATACAGCTGCCTACCCACTTCGTAAGTGCATACCCTAAATGAGCTTTTTTCTCTGTTCCCTCACCACAATCCAGATTCTTTTGGGGAGTTACCACTACAGTAACCATACCAGGAAGTACTTAATTTATGAAGCTACTGCTTTTCTTAATCTCAGTGGAGATATTTACTGATAAACAGCTACAGACGTAGCATGTTCATGTCGTTCCTAAATGAGATTTTATCTCTCCCCTCACCACAAATCAGATTCTTCTGAGGAGTTCCCAGTACATTATCCTTTCCTTTGTGTAATTATCTTGAATGGAAGGGAATGGAGTACAATATTCTAGAAAAGAATGGAATGGAATGGAAAGGAATGGAGTAGATTATAGAATAGAATAGAATGGAGTAGAATATTCTAGAATAGAATAGAATAGAAGGGAATGCAATTGTGTAGAATACTAGAATATAATAGATTAGAGTAGAATATTCTAGAATAGAATAGAATGGAGTAGAATATTCTAGAATAGAATAGAATAGAATGGAATGGAGTAGGATATTCTAGAATAGAATACAATAGAATGGAGTAGAATATTCTAGAATAGAATACAATAGAATGGAGTAGAATATTCTAGAATAGAATAAAATAGAATGAAGTAGAATATTCTAGAATAGAATAGAGCAGAATAGAATGGAGTAGAATATTCCAGAGTAGAATGGATTATAATGGAGTAGAATATACCAGAATATTCTAGAATAGAATAGAATAGAATAGAATGGAGTAGAATATTCTAGAATAGAATAGAATGGAGTAGAATATTCAAGAATAGATTAGAATATAATGGAGTAGAGTATTCCTGAATAGAATAGAATGGACTGGATTAGAATATTGCAGAATAGAATAGAATGGAATGGAGTAGAATATTCTAGAATAGAATAGAATAGGAGTAGAATATTCTAGAATAGAGTGGAATGGAATGGAATAGAGTAGAAAATTCTGGAATAAAAGAGAATGGTGTACAATATTCTAGAATAGAAGAGAATGGAGTAGAATATTCTAGAATTGAATAGAATAGAATAGGAGTATAATATTCTAGAATATAATGGAATGGAATGGAGTAGGATATTCTAGAATTAAAGAGAATCAAATAGAATAGAATAGAATTGAATGGAATGGGGTAGAATATTCTGGAATCAAATCGAATAAAGTAGAATGGAGTAGAATATTCTAGAATAAAATGGAATCAAATCGAATCGAATAGATTGAATCGAAACGAATAGAATAGAATAGAATTGAGTAGAATATTCTAGAATAGAATTGAATACAATGGAGTAGAATATTCCAGAATATTCTAGAATAGAATGGAATAGAATAGAATAGAATGGAGTAGAATATCCTAGATTAGAATAGATTGGAGTAAAATATTCTCGAACAGAAAGAAGGGAGTAGAATATTCTAGAATAGAACAGAATGGAGTAGAATATTCCAGAATAGAATAAAACGGAATTGAGTAATATATTTGAAAATAGAATAGAATGGAGTAGAATATTCTAGAATAGAATGAAATAGAATGGAGTAGGATCTTCTAGAATAGAATGGAATAGAATAGAATTGAGTAGAATATTCTAGAATAAAATAGAATAGAATTGAATGTAATGGAATGGAGTAAAATTTTCTAGAATATAATGGATTGGAGTGGATTATTCTTGAATAGAATAGAATAGAATAGAATAGAATAGAATAGAATGGAGTAGACTATTCTAGAATAGAATGGAATGGAATGGAATAGAGTATAATATTCTAGAATAGAATAGAATGGAGTAGAATATTCTAGAATAGAATAGAATGGGGTAGAATATTCTAGAATAGAATTGAATAGAATGGAGTAGGATATTATAGAATAGAGGAGAATTATATAGAATAGAATAGAATAGAATAGAATGGAATGTAGTAGAATATTCTGGAATCGAATCGAGTAGAATGGAGTAGAACATTGTAGAATAAAATGGAATCAAATCGAATCAAATCGAATGAAATCGAATAGAGTAGAATATTCTAGAATAGAATGGAATGGAGTAGAATATTCTAGAATAGAATAGAATAGAATAGAATAGAATGGAATGGAGTAGAATATTCTAGAATAGGATGGATTGGAGTAGAATATTCTAGAATAGAATAGAATAGAATAGAATAGAAATGAATGGAAGAGAATATTCTAGAATAGAATGGAATGGAATGGAATGGAGTAGAATATTCTAGAATAGAATAGAATGGAGTATAATATTCTAGAATAAAATAGAATTGAATAGGAGTAAAATGATCTAGGTTAGAAAAGAATAGAATGGAATGGAATAGAGTGAATATTCTAGAATAGAATAGGATGGAGTAGAATATTCTAGAATAGAATCGAATAGAATACAATGGAGTAGAATATTCTAGAATAAAATGGAATAGAATGGAGTAGAATGGAGTAGAATATTCCAGAATAGAATAGAATAGAATCTAGTAGAATATTCTAGAATAGAATAGAATGAATAGAATGGGGGAGAACATTCTTGAGTAGAATAGATTGGAGTAGCATATTCTAGTATAGAATAGAGTACCATAGAATGGAGTAGAATATTCTAGAATAGAATGGAATAGAATAGAATAGGAGTAGATTATTCTAGAATAGAAGAGAATGGAGTAGCATATTCTAGAATAGAATAGAATGGAATGGAATGGAGTAGAATATTCTAGAATAGAATAGAATGGAGTAGAATATTCTAGAATAGAATAGAATAGAATAGAATGCAATGGATTAGAATGTTCTAGAATAGAATAGAATAGAATAGAGTAGACTATTCTAGAATCGAATGGAATGGAATGGAATGGAATCGAGTAGAATATTCTAGAATAGAATAGAATGTAGTAGAATACTCTAGAATAGAGTAGAATGGAGAACAATATTCTGCAATAGAATAGAATCGAGTAGAGCGGCGTAGAATAGTCTAGAATAGAATAGAATAAAATAGAATGGATTAGAATATTCTTGAATAGATTCGAATATAATGGAGTAGGATATTCTAGACTAGAATGGAATAGAATAGAATACAACGGAATAGAATATTCTAGAATTGTAGGGAATAGATTGGAGTAGGATATTCTAGAATAGAATGGAATAGAATAGAATAAAATGGAGTACAATATTCTAGAATAGATTGGAATAGAATGGAGTAGAGTATTCCAGAATATCCTAGAATAGAAAGGAATAGAATAGAGTAAAATATTCTAGAATAGAATGGAATAGAGTGGAGTAGAGTATTCCAAAATATCCTAGAATAGAATGGAATAGTATAGAATACAATAAAGTAGAACATTCTAGAATAGAATGGAATGGAGTAGAATATTGTAAAATAGAATAGAGTAGAATAGAATAGAAGAATGGAGTAGAATATTCTAGAATAGAATGGAATAGAAAAGAATAGGAGTAGAATATTCTAGAATAGAATAGAATGGAGTAGAATAATCCAGAATAGAATAGAATAGAATGGAATGGAATGGAGTAGAATATTCTAGAAGAGAAAATATTGGGGTAGAATATTCTAGAAGAGAATAGAATAGAATAGATTCGAGTAGAATATTCTAGAATAGAATAGAATAGAATGGAACAGAATAGAATAGGATTAGAATATTCTAGAATAGAATAGGATTTAGTAGAATATTCTAGAATAGAATAGAATAGAATGGAATGGTGTAGAATATTCTAGAATTTTATAGAATGGAGTAGAATATGCTAGAATAGAATAGAATGGAGTAGAATATTATAAAATAGAATGGAGTAGAGTGGAGTAGAATATTCTAGAATAGAATTGAATAGAATAGAATGGAGTAGAATATTCTAGAATAGAATCGCATAGAATGCAGTAGGATATTCTAGAATAGAATGGAGTAGGATCTTCTAGAATAGGATGGAATAGAATAGAATGGAGTACAATATTCTAGAATAGAATGGAATAGAATGGAGTAGACTATTCCAGAATATCCTAGAATAGAATGGAATAGAATAGAATAGAATGGAGTAGAATATTCTAGAATAATATAGAATGAGTAGAGTATTCTAAAATAGAATAGAGTAGAATAGAATAGAAGAATGGAGTCGAATATTCTAGAATAGAATCGAATACAGTAGAATGGAGTAGAATATTTCAGAATAAAATAGAATGGACTGGAGTAGAATAATCCAGAAGAGGATAGAAAGGAATGAGTTAGAATATTCTAGAATAGAATGGAATAGAATATTCTAGAATAGAATGGAATACAATAGAATAGCAGTAGAATATTCTAGAATAAAATGGAATGGAATGGAATTAAATGGAGTAGAATATTCTAGATTAGAATATGTTGGAGTAGAATATTCTAGAATAGAATAGAATGGAGTAGAATATTCCAGAATAGAATACAATGGAATAGCGTAGAATATTCTAAAATAGAATAGAAGGGAGTAGAATGGACTATAATATTCTAGAATAGAGGAGCATAGAATACAATGGAGTAGAATATTCTAGAATAGAATGGAATAGCATGGAGTAGGATATTATAGAATAGAAGGTAAACAAATAGAATAGAATAGAATAGAATTCAATGGAGCAGAGTATTCTGGAATCGAATCGAATAGAGCAGAATGGAGTAGAATATTATATAATAAAATGGAATCAAATCAAATCGAATAGAATAGAGTAGAATAGAGTAGAATGGAGTAAAATATTCTAGAATAGAATGGAGTAGAATATTCTAGAATAAAATAGAATAGAATTGAGTAGGATAATCTAGAATAGAGTAGAATATAATAGAATGGAGTAGAACTTGCTAGAACAGAATAGAATGGAATAGAATGGAGTCGCATATTCCAGAATATTCTAGAATAGAATAGAAGAATAGAATAGAATGGAGTAGAATATTCTATAATAGAGTGGAATAGAATTGAGTAGGTTATTCTAGAATAGAATGGAGTAGAATATTCTAGAATAGAATGGAATATAATGGAGTAGAATATTCCAGAATATCCGAGAATAGAATAGAATGGAGTAGATTATTCCAGAATAGAATAGAATGGAATGGAGTAGAATATTCAAGAATAGAAGAGAACAGAATTGAGTAGAATATTCTACAATAGAATAGAATAGAATAGGTGTAGAATATTCTAGAATAGAATGGAATGGAATAAAAGGGAATGGAGTAGAACATTCTAGAATCGAATACAATGAAGTAGAATATTCCAGAATAGAATAGAGTGGAGTAGAATGGAGGAGAATATTCTAGAATAGAATAAAATAAAATTCAATGGAGTAGAATATTCTAGAATAGAATGTAATAGAACGGTGTAGGATATTCTAGAATACAAGAGAATGAAATAGAATAGAATTGAATAGAATTGAATCGAGTACAATATAGTGGAATCGAATCGAATATAGTAGAATGGAGTAGAATATTGTAGAATAAAATGGAATCAAATCGAATCGAATCGAATCGAATCGAATCAAAGAGTATAGAATGGAGTAGAATATTTTGGAATAGAATGGAATAGAATGGAGTAGAATATTACAGAATATTCTAGAATAGAATGGAATAGAATAGAATAGAATGGAGTAGAATATTCTAGAATAGAATAGATTGGAGTAGAATATTCCAGAATAGAACAGAATAGAATGGAATGGAGTAGGATATTCTAGAATAGAAGAGAAGATAATAGAATGGAGTAGAATATTCTAGAATAGAATAGATTGGAGTAGAATATTCTAGAATATTCTAGAATAGAATTGAATGGAGTAGAATATTCTAGAATAGAAGAGAAGATAGTAGAATGGAGTAGAATATTCTAGAATAGAATAGATTGGAGTAGAATATTCCAGAATAGAACAGAATAGAATGGAATGGAGTAGGATATTCTAGAATAGAAGAGAAGATAATAGAATGGAGTAGAATATTCTAGAATAGAATAGATTGGAGTAGAATATTCCAGAATAGAACAGAATAGAATGGAATGGAGTAGGATATTCTAGAATAGAAGAGAAGATAATAGAATGGAGTAGAATATTCTAGAATAGAATAGATTGGAGTAGAATATTCTAGAATATTCTAGAATAGAATTGAATGGAGTAGAATATTCTAGAATAGAAGATAATAAAATGGAATGGAATGGAGTAGAATATTCTAGAATAGAGTTGACTGGAGTAGAATATTCTAAAATAGAATAGAATAGAATAGAAAATAAAGGAGTAGAATATTGTAGAATAGAATGGAATGGAATGGAATGGAATGGAATGGAGTAGAATATTCTAGAATAGAATAGATTGGAGTAGAATATTCTAGAATATTCAAGAATAGAATTGAAAGGAGTAGAATATTCTTGAATAGAATAGAATAGATTGTAGTAGAATATTCTAGAATATTGTAGATTAGAATAGAATGGAGTAGAATATTCTAGAATAGAATAGAATGGAGTACAATATTCTAGAATAGAACAGATTGGAGTAGAATATTCTACAATATTCTAGAATAGAATAGAATGGAGTAGAGTATTCTAAAATAGAATTGGATAGAATAGATTGGAGTAGAATATTGTTGAATAGAATAGATTATACCAGAATAGTATAGAATGGAATGGAGTAGAATATTCTAGAATAGAATAGAATAGGTGTAGAATATTCTAGAATAGAATGGAATGGAATAAAATGGAATGGAGTACAATATTCTAGAATCGAATAGAATGGAGTAAAATATTCCAGAATAGAATAGAATGTAGTACAATGGAGTAGAATATTCTAGAATAGAATAGAATAGAATAGAATTCAATGGAGTAGAATATTCTAGAATAGAATGTAATAGAATAGAGTATGATATTCTAGATTAGAAGAGAATGAAATAGAATAGAATAGAATTGAATGGAGTAGAATATAGTGGAATTGAATCGAATAGAAGCACAATGAGTAGAATATTGTAGAATAAAATGGAATCAAATCCAATCGAATAGAATCGAATCGAATCACACAGAATAGAAAATAATAGAATGGAGTAGAATATTCTACAATAGAATGGAATAGAATGGAGTAGAATATTCCAGAATATTCTAGAATAGAATGGAATAGAATAGAATAGAATGGAATAGAATATTACATAATAGAATAGAATGGAGTAGAATATTCTAGATTAGAATAGAATAAAACGGAATGGAATGGAGTAGAATATTCTAGAGTAGAATAGATTGGAGTAGAATATTCTAGAATAGAAAAGGATAGAATGGAATGGAGTAGGATATTCTAGAATAGAATAGAAGGGAATAGAATGGAGTGGAATTTTCTAGAATAGAATAAAATAGAATAGATTTGAGTAGAATATTCTAGAATATTCTAGAATAGAATAGAATGGAGTAGAATATTCTAGAATAGAATAGAATGGAGTGGACTGTTCTAGAATACAATAGAATAGAATGGAATGGAGTAGAATATAATGGAATCGAATCGAATAGAGTAGAATATTGTTGAATAAAATTGAATCAAATATAATCAAATCAAACAGAATAGAATAGAATGGAGTAGAATATTCTAGAATAGAATAGAATAGAATGGTGTCGAATATTCTAGAATAGAATAGAATGGAATGAAATGGAGTAGAACATTCTAGAATAGAATAGATTGGAGTAGATTATTCTAGAATAGCACAGAATAGAATGGAGTAGAACATTGTAGAATAGAATGGAATAGAATAGAATAGGAGTGGAATATTCTAGAATAGAATAGAATGGAGTAGAATATTCTAGAATAGAAGAGAATGGAGTGGACTGTTCTAGAATACAATAGAATAGAATGGAATGGAGTAGAATATAATGGAATCGAATCGAATAGAGTAGAATATTGTTGAATAAAATTGAATCAAATATAATCAAATCAAACAGAATAGAATAGAATGGAGTAGAATATTCTAGAATAGAATAGAATAGAATGGTGTCGAATATTCTAGAATAGAATAGAATGGAATGAAATGGAGTAGAACATTCTAGAATAGAATAGATTGGAGTAGATTATTCTAGAATAGAACAGAATAGAATGGAGTAGAACATTGTAGAATAGAATGGAATAGAATAGAATAGGAGTGGAATATTCTAGAATAGAATAGAATGGAGTAGAATATTCTAGAATAGAAGAGAATGGAATGGATGGCATTATAATATTCTAGAATACAATAGATTGGAGTAGAATATTCCAGAATAGAATAGAATAGAATAGAATGGTGTAGAATATTCTAGAATAGAATAGAATGGAATGGAATGGAGTAGAATATTCTAGAAGAGAATAGAATGGAGTATAATATTCAAGAATAGAATAGAATTTAGTAGAATATTCAGAATAGATTAGAGTGGAATGGAATATTCTACACCATTCTATTCTATTCTATTCTATTCTGGAATATTCTACTCCAATCTATTGTATTCTAGAATATTATAATGCCATCCATTCCATTCTTTTCTATTCTAGAATATTCTACTCCATTCTATTCTATTCTAGAATATTCCACTCCTATTCTATTCTATTCCATTCTATTCTACAATGTTCTACTCCATTCTATTCTGTTCTATTCTAGAATAATCTACTCCAATCTATTCTATTCTAGAATATTTTACTCCATTCTATTCTATTCCATTCTATTCCATTCCATTCTAGAATATTCTACTCCATTCTATTCTATTCTATTCTAGAATATTCTACTCCATTCTACTCTATTCTATTCTAGAATATTCTACTACATTCTATTCTCTTCTAGAATATTCTTCTCCATTCTATTCTATTCTAGAATATTCTACTCCACTCCATTCCATTCCATTCTATTCTCTTCTAGAATATTCTACTCCATTCCATTCCATTCCATTCCATTCTATTCCATTCTATTCCAGAATATTCTACTCCATTCTATTCTATTCTAGAATATTCTACTCCATTCTATTCTATTCCATTCTATTCTAGAATATTCTGGAACACTCTACTCCATTCTATTCCATTCAATTCTCGAATATTCTACTCCAATCTATTCTACTCCATGCTATTCCATTCCATTCTAGAATATTCGACTCCATTCTATTCTATTGTATTCTAGAATATCCTACTCCATTCTATTCCATTCCATTCTAGAATATTCTACTCCATTCTATTCTATTCTATTCTATTCTATTCTAGAATATTCCACTCTATTCTACTCCATTCCTTTCTATGCTAGAGTATTCTAATCCATTCTATTCTATTCTAGAATATTCTATTCCATTCCATTGCATTGCATTCCATAGCATTCCATTCTATTCTAGAATATTCTACTCCTTTCTGTTATATTCTAATCTATTCTAGAATATTTTAATCCAATCCTATCTATTCTAGAATATTCTACTCCATTCTCTTCTATTCTATTATATTCTACTCAATTCTACTCCATTCTATTCTATTCTAGAATAATCTACTCCATTCCATTCCATTTTATTCTATTCTATCCTACAATATTCTGCTCCATTTTATTCTATTCTATAATATTCTATGCCAATCCATTCTATTCCAAAATTTTCTACTCCATTCCATTCCATTCTAGTCTATTCTATTCTAGAATATTCTACTCCATTCTATTGTATTCTAATCTATTCTAGAATATTCTACTCCATTCTATTTCATTCCATTCTAGCATATTCTACTCAATTCTATTCTATTATATTCTATTATATTCCAGAATATTCTACTCCATTCTATTCTCTTCTAGAATATTCTTCGCCATTCTTTTCTATTCTAGAATATTCTACTCCATTCCATTCCATTTCATTCCATTCTATTCTCTTCTAGAATATTCTACTCCATTCCATTCCATTCCATTCTATTCCATTCAATTCTAGAATATTCTACTCCATTCTATTCTATTCTAGAATATTCTACTCCTTTCTATTCTATTCCATTCTATTGTAGAATATTCTGGAACACTCTACTCCATTCTATTCCATTCTATTCTAGAATATTCTACTCCATTGCATACTTTTCCATTCTATTCTAGAATTTCCTACTCCTTTCTATTCCTTTCCACTCTAGAATATTCTACTCCATTCTCTTCTATTCATTTCTAGAATATTCTACTCCATTCTACTCCATTCTATTCTATTCTATAATATTCTACTCCATTCTATTCTATTCTAGAATATTCTACTCCATTCTATTCTATTCCATTCCATTCTAGAATATTCTACTCCATTCTATTCTATTCTATTCTAGAATATTCTACTCCATTCTACTCCATTCTATTCTATCCTAGAATATTCTACTCCATTCCGTTCTTTTCTATTCTGGAATATTCTACTCCATTCCATTCTATTCCATGCTATTCCATTTCATTCTAGAATATACGACTCCATTCTATTCTATTTTATTCTAGAATATTCTACTCCACTCTACTCTATTCTATTCTATTCTAGAATATTCTACTTCATTCTATTCTATTCTAGAATATTCTACTCCATTCCATTCCATTCTATTATAATGTATTCTAGAATATTCTTCTCCATTCTATTCTATTCTATTCTAGAATTTTCCACTCCATTCTATTCCATTCCATTCTATTCCTGAATACCCTCCTCCATTCAATTACATTCCAATCTATAATGTTCTACTCCATTCTATTCTATACTATTCTATTCTATTCTGGAATATTCTCCTCCTTCTATTCTATCCTACAATATTCTACTCCATTCTATTCCATTCAATTCTAGAATATTCTACTCCATTCTATTCTATTCCATTCTATTCCATTCCATTCTAGAATATTCTACTCCATTCTATTCTATTCCATTCTATTCCATTCCACTCTAGAATATTCTACTCCATTCTATCCTATTCTATTCCAGAGTATTCTACTCCATTCTACTCCATTCTATTCTATTCTAGAATATTCTACTCTATTCTATTCTATTCTAGAATATTCTGCTCCATTCTATTCTATTCCATTCTATTCCATTCCATTCTAGAATATTCTACTCCATTCTATTCTATTCAATTCTATGCTGGAATGTTCTACTCCTATTCTCTCCTATTCCATTTTATTCTAGAATATTCTTCTACAATCTATTCTATTATATTCTATTCTAGAATATCCTACTTCATTCTATTCCATTGTATTCTACAATATTCTACCTCATCTATTCTATTCTCTTCTATTCTAGAATATTCTACTCCATTCTACTCCATTCTTTTCTATTCTAGAATATTCTACTCCATTCTATTCCATTCTCTTCTCGATTATTCTACCCCATTCTACTCCATTCTATTCTATTCTAGAATATTCTATTCCATTGTATTCTATTCTATTCCATTCTATTCTATTATATCCTACTACATTCACTTCCATTCTATTCTTGAATATTCTCCTCCATTCTTTTCAATTCTATTCTATTCTAGAATATTCTACGCCATTTACTCCATTCTATAACATTCTAGAATATTCTACTCTAGTCTATTCTAATCTAGAATATTCTACTCCAGTCTATTCTATTCTAGAATATTCTCCTCAATTCTATTCTAGATTATTCTTCTCCATTCCATTCTATTCTAATCTATTCTAGAATATTCTACTCCATTTTACTCCATTCTATTCTATTCTAGAATATTCTACTCCTATTGTATTCTATTCCATTCTATTCTTGAATATTCTACTCCATTTGATGCTAGAATATTCTACTCCATAATACTATATTCTAGAATTTTCTACTCCATTCTATTCCATTCTATTATAGATTATTCTACTCCATTCTATTCTATACTCTTCTATTCTAGAATATTCTTCTCCTATCTACTCCATTCTATTCTATTCTAGAATTTTCTACTCCACTCTATTCCATTCTATTCTAGATTATTCTACTACATTCTATTCTATTCTATTCTAGAATATTCTACTCCATTCTATTCTATTCTATAATATTCTACTCATTCTATTCTATTCTATTCCATTCTATTCTGGAATATTCTGGAATAATCTACTCCATTCTATTCTATTCTATTCTAGAATATTCTACTCCATTGTATTCTATGCCATTCTATTCCATTCCATTCTAGAATTTTCTACTACATTCTATTCTATAATATTCTACTTGATTCTACTCCATTCTATTCTATTCTAGCATATTCTACTCTATTCTATTCTATTCTATTCTAGAATGTTCTACCCCATTCCATTCCATTCTATTCTATTCTATTCTTGAATATTCTACTCCAATCTATTCTATTCTTGAATATTCTGGAATATTCTACTCCAACCCATTCTATTCTAGAATATTCTACTCCATTCGATTCCATTCTATTCTATTCTATTCTAGAATATTCTACTCCATTCTATTCTATTATAGAATATTCTACTCCATTCTATTCCATTCTATTCTAGAATATTCTACTCCATTCTAATCTCTTCTAGAATATTCTACTCCATTCTATTCCATTCTATTCCATTCTATTCTACAATATTCTGGAATATTCTACTCCATTCTATTCTACTCCATTCTCGAATATTCTCCTCCATTTTCCTCTTTCATATCCTATTCTATTGGATTCGATTCGATTCTATTCGTTTCGATTTGATTCCATTTTATTGTAGAATATTCTACGTCTTTCTACTCTATTCGATTCGATTCCTTAATATTCTACTCCATTCCATTGTATTCGCTTCTATTCTATTTGATTCTCTTCTATTCTAGAGTATCCTACTCAATTCCATTCCATTCTATTCTAGAATATTCTACTCCTATTCTATTCTACTCTATTCTACTCCATTCTATTCTATTGTAGAATATTCTACTCCATTCTATTCTATTCCATATATTCCACTCCATTCCATTCCATTACATTATATTCGATTCTAGAATATTTTACTCCTATTCTATTCCATTCTAGAATATTCTACTCCATTCTATTCTATTCTATCCTAGAATATTCTACTCCATTCTATTCCATTCCACTCTATTCCTGAGAACCCTACTCCATTCTATTCCATTCCATTCTATTATGTTCTACTCCATTCTCTTCTATACTATTCTATTCTATTCCTTTTTAGAATATTATTCTCCATTCTACTCCATTCTATTCTATTCTAGAATGTTCTACTGCATTCTATTCTATTCTAGAATGTTCTACTCCATTCTATTCTATACTAGAATATTTTACTCCATTCTATTCTATTCTAGAATATTCTACTCCATTCTATTCTATTTAATTCTATTTTAGAATATTCTACTCCATTCTATTCCATTCCACTCTAAATTTTTCTACTCCATTCTATTCTATTCTATTCTATTCTATTCTAGAATATTCTACCCCATTCTACTCCATTCTATTCTATTCTAGAATATTCTATTCCATTCTATTCTAGATTATTCTACTCCATTCCATTCTATTCTCTTCTATTCTAGAATATTCTACTCCATTCTCCTCCATTCTATTCTATTCTAGAATATTCTACTCCATTCTATTCTATTCTAGAATATTCTACTCCATTCTATTCTATTCTAGAATATTCTACCCCATTCTACTCCATTCTATTCTATTCTAGAATATTCTACTCCATTCTATTCCATTCTATTCTCGATTATTCTACTCCATTCCATTCTATTCTATTCTATTCTAGAATATTCTACTCCATTCTACTCCATTCTATTCTATTCTATAATATTCTACTCCGTTCTACTCAATTCTATTCTAGATTATTCTACTCCATTCTATTCTATTCTAGAATATTCTACTACTATTGTATTTTATTCCATTCTATTCTTGAATATTCTACTCTATTCTTTTCTAGAATATTCTACTCCATTATACTCTATTCTAGAATATTCTACTCAATTCTATTCCATTCTATTCTAGATTATTCTACTCCATTCTATTCTATTCTCTTCTATTCTAGAATATTTGCCTCCATTCTATTCTATTCTAGATTATTCTACTCCATTCTATTCCATTCTATTCTAGATTATTCTACTCCATTCTATTCTATTCTCTTCTATTCTAGAATATTATTCTCCATTCTACTCCATTCTATTCTATTCTATAAGATTCTACTCCATTCTATTCCATTCTATTCTAGATTATTCTACTCCATTCTATTCTATTCTGTTCTATTCTAGAATATTCTACTCCATTGTATTCCATTCTATTCTAGATTATTCTACTCCATTGTATTCCATTCTATTCTAGATTATTCTACTCCATTCTATTATAGATTATTCTACTCCATTGCCTTCTATTCTATTCTATTATAGAATATTCTACTCCATTCTATTCTATCCTAGAATATTCTACTCCTATTGGATTCTATTCCATTATATTCTGGAATATTCTACTCCATTCTATTCTAGAATATTCTACTCCATTATACTCTATTCTAGAATATTCTACTCCATTCTATTCTAGATTTTGTTACTCCGTTCTATTCTATTCTAGAATATTCTACTCCATTCTTTTCCATTGTATTCTATTCTAGAATATTCTACTCCATTCTATTCCATTCTATTCTAGTTTATTCTACTCCATTCTATTCTATTCTATTCTAGAATATTTTACTCCTTTCTACTCCATTCTATTCTATTCTAGAATATTCTACTCCATTCTATTCTATTCTAGAATATTCTACTCCATTCTATTCTATTCTAGAATATTCTACTCCATTCTATTCTATTCTAGAATATTCTACTACCTTCCTTTACTTTCCATTCTATTCTCTTCTAGAATGTTCTACTCCATTCCATCCTATTCCATTCCATTCTACTCTAGAATATTTTGCTCCACTCTCTTCTATTCTATTCTATTCTAGAATATTCTACTCTAATCCACTCTATTCTAGAGAATTCTACTCCATTCTATTCCATTCTATTCAATTCTATTCTAGAATATTCTACTCCATTCTATTCTATTCTAGAATATTCTACTCCATTCTATTCTATTCTAGAATATTCTACTACCTTTCTTTACTTTCCATTCTATTCTCTTCTAGAATGTTCTACTCCATTCCATCCCATTCCATTCCATTTTATTCTAGAATATTCTGCTCCACTCTATTCTATTCTATTCTATTCTAGAATATTCTACTCTAATCCACTCTATTCTAGAGTATTCTACTCCATTCTATTCCATTCCATTCTATTCTATTCTAGAATATTCTACTCGATTGTATTCTATTCTATTCTATTCCGTTCTAATCTTGAATATTCTACTCCATTTGATTCTAGAATATTCTACTCCATGATACTATATTCTAGAGTATTCTACTCCACTCTCTTCCATTCTATTCTAGATTATTCTACACCAGTCTATTATATTCTCTTCTATTCTCGAATATTCTTCTCCATTCTACTCCATTCTATTCTCTTCTAGTATTTTCTACTCCATTCTATTCCATTCAATTCTAGATTATTCTACTCCATTCTATTTTATTCTATTCTAGAATATTCTACTCCATTCTATTCTATTCTAGAATATTCTTCTCCATTCTATTCTATTCTAGAATATTCTACTCCATTCGATTCAATTCTATTCTAGATTATTCCACTCCATTCTATTCTACAATATTCTACTCCTATTGTATTTTATTCCGTTCTATTCTTGAATATTCTACTCCTTTCTTTTCTAGAATATTCTACTCCATTATACTCTATTCTAGAATATTCTACTCAATTCTATTCCATTCTATTCTAGATTATTCTACTGCATTCTATTCTATTCTCTTCTATTCTAGAATATTCTACTCCATTCTAATCCTTTCTATTCTACTACGTTCCTTTACATTCCATTCTATTCTCTTCTAGAATGTTCCAATCCATTCCATTCCATTCTATTCTAGAATATTCTACTCCACTCTATTCTTTTCTAGAATATTCTACTCTAATCCACTCTGTTCTCGAATTTTCTACTCTATTCGATTCCATTCTATTCTATTCTATTCTAGAATATTCTACTGCATTCTATTGTATTCTAGAATATTCTACTCCTGTTCTATTCTATTCTATTCTAGAATACACTACTCCACTCTATTCTATTCTATTCTAGAATATTCTACTCCATTCTATTCTTTTCTAGAATATTCTATTCCATTCTATTCTATTCTACTCCATTCCATTCTATTCTATTCCATTCTATTCTGGAATATTCTGAAATATTCTACTCCATTCTATTCTATTCTATTCTAGAATATTCTACTCCATTCTATTCTATTCTAGAATATTCTACTCCATTCTATTCTATTCTAGAATATTCTACTACCTTCCTTTACTTTCCATTCTATTCTCTTCTAGAATGTTCTACTCCATTCCATCCTATTCCATTCCATTCTACTCTAGAATATTCTGCTCCACTCTCTTCTATTCTATTCTATTCTAGAATAGTCTACTCTAATGCACTCTATTCTAGAGAATTCTACTCCATTCTATTCCATTCTATTCTATTCTATTCTAGAATATTCTACTCCATTCTATTGTATTCTATTCTATTCCGTTCTAATCTTGAATATTCTACTCCATTTGATTCTAGAATATTCTACTCCACGATACTATATTCTAGAATATTCTACTCCACTCTCTTCCATTCTATTCTAGATTATTCTACACCAGTCTATTATATTCTCTTCTATTCTCGAATATTCTTCTCCATTCTACTCCATTCTATTCTCTTCTAGAATTTTCTACTCCATTCTATTCCATTCAATTCTAGATTATTCTACTCCATTCTATTTTATTCTATTCTAGAATATTCTACTCCATTCTATTCTATTCTAGAATATTCTACTCCATTCTATTCTATTCTAAAATATTCTACTCCATTCGATTCAATTCTATTCTAGATTATTCCACTCCATTCTATTCTACAATATTCTACTCCTATTGTATTTTATTCCGTTCTATTCTTGAATATTCTACTCCTTTCTTTTCTAGAATATTCTACACCATTATACTCTATTCTAGAATATTCTACTCAATTCTATTCCATTCTATTCTAGATTATTCTACTGCATTCTATTCTATTCTCTTCTATTCTAGAATATTCTACTCCATTCTAATCCATTCTATTCTACTACGTTCCTTTACATTCCATTCTATTCTCTTCTAGAATGTTCCACTCCATTCCATTCCATCCTATTCTAGAATATTCTACTCCACTCTATTCTTTTCTAGAATATTCTACTATAATCCACTCTGTTCTCGAATTTTCTACTCTATTCGATTCCATTCTATTCTATTCTATTCTAGAATATTCTACTGCATTCTATTGGATTCTAGAATATTCTACTCCTGTTCTATTCTATTCTATTCTAGAATACTCTACTCCACTCTATTCTATTCTATTCTATAATATTCTACTCCATTCTATTCTTTTCTAGAATATTCTATTCCATTCTATTCTATTCTACTCCATTCCATTCTATTCTATTCCATTCTATTCTGGAATATTCTGAAATATTCTACTCCATTCTATTCCATTCAATTCTAGAATATTCTACTCCATTGTATTCTATTCTATTCTATTCCATTCTATTCTAGATTATTCTACTCCATTCCATTCTATTCTATTCTATTCTATTCTAGATTATTCTACTCCATTCTACTCCATTCTATTCTATTCTAGAATATTCTACTCCATTCTATTCAATTCTATTCTAGATTATTCCACTCCATTTTATTCTATTCTACAATATTTTACTCCTATTGTATTCTATTCCGTTCTATTCTTGAATATTCTACTCCTTTCTTTTCTAGAATATTCTACTCCATTATACTCTATTCTACAATATTGTACTCCATTATATTCCAATCTATTCTAGATTATTCTACTCCATTCTATTCTATTCTCTTCTATTCTAGAATATTCTATTCCATTCTAATCCATTCTATTCTATTCTAGAATATTCTACTCCATTCTATTCCATTCTATTCTAGATTATTCTACTCCATTCTATTCTAGAATATTCTACTCCATTCTACTCCATCTATTCTATTCTAGAATATTCTACTCCATCTATTCCAGATTATTCTACTCCATTGCATTCTATTCAATTCTATTCTAGAATATTCTACTCCATTCTACTCCATTCTATTCTATTCTAGAATATTATACTCCTATTGTATTCTATTCCATTATATTCTGGAATATTCTACCCCATTCTATTCTAGAATATTCTGCTCCATTATACTCTATTTTAGAATATTCTACTCCATTCTATTCTAGATTTTTTTACTCCATTCTATTCTATTCTAGAATATTCTACTCCATTCTTCTCCATTGCATTCTATTCTAGAATATTCTACTCCATTCTATTCTTTTCTAGAATATTCTACTACCTTCCTTTACTTTCCATTCTATTCTCTTCTAGAATGTTCTACTCCATTCCATCCCATTCCATTCAATTCTATTCTAGAATATTCTATTCCACTCTATTCTATTCTATTCTATTCTAGAATATTCTACTCTAATCCACTCTATTCTATTCTATTCTACTGCATTCTATTCTATTCTAGAATATTCTACCCCATTCTATTCTATTCTACTCTATTTTATTCTAGAATATTCTACTCCATTCTATTCTATTCTATTCCGTTCTACTCTTGAATATTCTACTCCATTTTATTCTAGAATATTCTACTCCATGATACTATATTCTATAATATTCTACTCCACTCTATTCCATTCTATTCTACATTATTCTACACCAGTCTATTATATTCTCTTCTGTTCTCGAATATTCTTCTCCCTTCTACTCCATTCTATTCTATTCTAGAATTTTCTACTCCCTTATATTCCATTCAATTCTAGATTATTCTACTCCATTCTATTCTATTCTATTCTATTCTATTCTAGAACATTCTACTCCATTCTATTCTATTCTAGAATATTCTACTCCATTCTATTCTATTCTACAATATTCTATGCCATTTTACTCTATTCTAGTATATTCAACTCCATTCTATTCTATTCTACTCTATTCTATTGTAGAATATTCTACTCCATTCTATTCTATTCTATACCATTCTATTCTGGAATATTCTGGAATATTCTACTCTATTCTATTCCATTCAATTCTAGAATATTCTACTCCATTGTAATCTATGCCATTCTATTCCATTCCATTCTAGAATGTTCTACTACATTCTATTCTATTCTATTCTATAATATTCTACTTGATTCTACTCCATTCTATTCTATTCTAGAATATTCTACTCTATTCTATTCTATTCTAGAATACTCTACTCCATTCCTTTCCATTCTATTCTATTTTATTCTTGAATATTCTGCTCCAATCTATTTTATTCTTGAATATTCTAGAACATTCTACTCAATTCTATTCTATTCTAGAATATTCTACTCCAATCTATTCCATTCTATTCTATTCTATTCTATTCTATTCTAGAATATTCTACTACAATCCATTCCATTCTTTTCTATTGTATTCTAGAATATTCTACTCCATTCTTTTCTATTCTATTCTAGAATATTCTACTCCATTCTATTCTCTTCTCTTCTATTCTATTCTATTCTAGAATATTCTACTCCGTTCTGGAATATTCTACACCATTCTATTCCATTCAATTCTGGAATATTGTACTCCATTCTATTCTATTCCATTCTATTCCATTCCATTCTAGAATATTTTACTCCATTCTATTCTATTTTAGAATATTCTATTCTATTCTATTCTATTCTAGAATATTCTACTCCAACTCATTCTATTCTAGAATATTCTATTCCATTCGATTCCATTCTATTCTATTCAATTCTGGAATATTCTACTCCATTCTATTCTATTCTATTCTATTCTAGAATATTCTACTCCATTCTATTCCATTCTGTTCTAGAATATTCTACTCCATTCTATTCTATACTAGAATATTCTACTCCATTCTGTTCCATTCTATTCCATTCTATTCTAGAATATTCTGGAATATTCTACTCCATTCTATTCTACTCTATTCTCGAATATTCACCTCCATTTTCCTCTTTCCTATTCTATTCTATTGGATTCGATTCGATTCTATACGATTCGATTTGATTCCATTTTATTCTATACTATTCTAATTCTTTCTACTCTATTCGATTCGATTCCTGAATATTCTTCTCCATTCCATTCTATTCTGTTCTATTCTATTTGATTCTTGTATTCTAGAGTATCCTACTCAATTCCCTTCCATTCTATTCTAGAATATTCTACTCCTATTCTATTCTACTCTATTCTACTCCATTCTTTTCTATTGTAGAATATTCTACTCCATTCTATTCTATTCCATATATTCCACTCCATTCCATTCCATTCCATTCGATTCTAGAATATTTTACTCCTATTCTATTCCATTCTAGAATATTCTACTCCATTCTATTCTATTCCATTCTATTCTAGAATATCCTACTCCATTCTATTCCATTCCATTCTAGAATATTCTACTCCATTCTATTTTATTCTATTCTATTCTAGAATATTCTACTCCATTCTACTCCATTCGATTCTATTCTAGAATATTCTACTCCATTCTACTCCATTCTATTCTATTCTATAATATTCTACTCCTATTGTATTGTATTCTATTCTATTCTTGAATATTCTATTCCATTCTTGAATATATATTCTACTCAATTCTAATCCATTCTATTCTAGATTACTCTACTCCATTCTATTCTATTCTCTTCTATTCAAGAATTTTCTACTCCATTCTCCGCCATTCTATTCTATTCTAGAATATTCTACTCCATTCTATTCCATTCTATTCTAGATTATTCTACTCCATTCTATTCTATTCTATTCTAGAATATTCTACTCCATTCTATTCTCTTCTAGAATATTCTACTGCATTCCTTTACATTTCATTCTATTCTCTTCCAGAATGTTCCTCTCCATTCCATTCCATTCTATTCTAGAATATTCTACTCCACTCTATTCTATTGTAGAGTATTCTACTCTAGTCCACTCTATTCTCGAATATTCTACTCCAATCGATTCCATTCTATTCTACTCTATTCTAGAATATTCTACTGCATTCTATTCTATTCTAGAATATTCTACTCCTATTCGATTCTATTCTATTCTAGAATACTCTACTCCATTCTATTCTATTCTATTCTAGAATATTCTACTCCATTCTCTTCTTTTCTAGAATATTCTATTCCATTCTATTCTATTCTACTCCATTGTATTCTATTCTATTCCATTCTATTTTGGAATATTCTGAAATATTCTACTGCATTCTATTTCATTCAATTCTTGAAATTCTACTCCACTCTATTCTATTCCATTCTATTCTATTCCATTCTAGAATGTTCTACTCCATTCTATTCTATTCTATTCTATTCTAGAGTATTTACTGATAAACAGCGACCTACGCAACATGTTCATGTCGTTCCTAAATGAGCTTTTATCTCTCTCTCCTCACCACAAATCAGATTATTCTGAGGAGCTCCCAGTACATTGTCCTTTCCCCTGTGTAATTACCTTAACAAGCTCCAACTGTTTTTATTCTCAGAAGGGATTCTCGCTGATATACAGCTGCCTACCCCCTTCGTACGTGCAGGTCCTAAATGAGCTTTTTTCTCTGTTCCCTCACCACAATCCAGATTCATTTGGGGAGTTACCAGTACAGTAACCATACCAGGAAGTACTTAATT
Source organism: Perognathus longimembris pacificus (assembly GCF_023159225.1). NCBI lineage: Eukaryota > Metazoa > Chordata > Mammalia > Rodentia > Heteromyidae > Perognathus > Perognathus longimembris. Next base: position 12,755 of record NW_025959191.1, on the reverse strand, counting down.
CATTAAGCTACTGCTTTTCTTATTCTCAGTGGAGATATTTACTGATAAACAGCTACCTATGACCATTTTCATGTCGTTCTTAAATGAGCTATAATCCCTCTCCCCTCACCACAAATCAGATTCTTCTAAGGAGTTCCAAGTACATTATCCTTTCCCCTGTGTAATTACCTTAAGAGCTCCAGCTGTCTTTATTCTCAGAAGGGATACTCCCTGATATACAGCTGCCTACCCACTTCGTTGCCTACCCACTTCGTAAGTGCAGGTCCTAATTGAGCTTTTTTCTCTGTTCCCTCACCACAATCCAGATTCTTTTGGGGAATTACCAGTACAGTAACCATACCAGGAAGTACTTAATTTATTAAGCTACTGCTTTTCTTAATCTCAGTGGAGATATTTACTGATAAACGGCTACCTACGCAGCATGTTCATGTCGTTCCTAAATGAGCTTTTATCTCTCTCCCCTCACCACAAATCAGATTATTCTGAGGAGTTCCCAGTACATTATCCTTTCCCCTGTGTAATTACCTTAACAAGCTCCAGCTGTTTTTATTCTCAGAAGGTTTGCTCCCTGATATACAGCTGCCTACCCCCTTCGTAAGTGCAGGTCCTAAATGAGCTTTTTTCTCTGTTCCCTCACTACAATCCAGATTCTTTTGGGGTGTTACCAGTACAGTAACCATACCAGGAAGTACTTAATTTATTAAGCTACTGCTTTTCTTAATCTCAGTGGAGATATTTACTGATAAACAGCTACCTATCCAGCATTTTCATTTCGTTTCTAAATGAGCTTTTATCTCTCTCCCCTCACCACAAATCAGATTCTTCTGAGGAGTTCCCAGTACATTATCCTATCCCCTGGGTAACTACCTTAACAAGCTCCAGCTGTTTTTATTCTCAGAAGGTTTACTCCCTGATATACAGCTGACTACCCCCGTCGTAAATGCAGGTCCTAAATGAGCTTTCTTTTGTGTTCCCTCACCACAATCCAGATTCTTTTGGGGAGTTACCAGTACAGTAACCATACCAGGAAGTACTTAATTCATTAAGATACTGCTTTTCTTAATCTCAGTGGAGATATTTACTGATAAACAGCTACCTATGACCATTTTCATGTCGTTCCTAAATGAGCTATAATCCCTCTCCCCTCACCACAAATCAGATTCTTCTAAGGAGTTCCAAGTACATTATCCTTTCCCCTTTGTAATTACCTTAAGAAGCTCCAGCTGTCTTTATTTTCAGAAGGTATACTCCCTGATATACAGCTGCCTACCCACTTCGTAAGTGCAGGTCCTAATGGCGCTTTTTTCTCTATTCCCTCACCACAATCCAGATTCTTTTTGGGAGTTACCAGTACAGTAACCATATGAGGGAGTAATTATTTTATTAAGCTACTGCTTTTCTTAATCTCAGTGGAGATATTTACTGATAAACAGCTACCCACGCAGGATGTTCCTGTCGTTCCTAAATGAGCTTTTATCTCTCTCCCCTCACCACAAATCAGATTCTTCTGAGGAGTTCCCAGTACATTATCCTTTCCCCTGTGTAATTACCTTAACAAGCTCCTTCTGTTTTTATTCTCAAAAGGTTTACTCCCTGATATACAGCTGCTTACCCCCTTCGTAAGTGCCTGTCCTAAATGAGCTTATTTCTCTGTTCCCTCACCAAAATCCAGATGCTTTTAGGGACTTACCAGTACAGTAACCATACCAGGAAGTACTTAATTTATTAAGCTACTGCTTTTCTTAATCTCAGTGGAGATATTTACTGATAAACAGCTACCTATGCAGCATTTTCATGTCGTTCCTAAATGAGCTTTTGTCTCTCTCCCCTCACCACAAATCAGATTCTTCTGAGGAGTTCCCAGTACATTATCCTTTCCCCTGTGTAATTACCTTAACATGCTCCAGCTGTTTTTATTCTCAGAAGGGTTACTCCCTGATATACAGCGGTCTACCCCCTTCGTAAGTGTAGGTCCTAAATGAGCTTTTTTCTCTGTTTCCTCAACACAATCCAGATTCTTTTGGGGAGTTACCAGTACAGTAACCATACCAGGAAGTACTTAATTTATTAAGCTACTGCTTTTCTTAATCTCAGTTCAGATATTTTCTGATAAACAGCTACCTACGCAGAATGTTCATGTCGTTCCTAAATGAGCTTTATCTCTCTCCCCTCACCACAAATCAGATTCTTCTGAGGAGTTCCCAGTACATTATCCTTTCCCCTGTGTAATTGTCTTAACAAGCTCCAGCTGTTTTTTTCTCAGAAGGGATACTCCCTGATATACAGCTGCCTACCCCCTTCGTAAGTGCAGGTTCTAAATGAGCTTTTTCCTCTGTTCCCTCACCACATTCCAGATTCTTTTGGGGAGTTCCCAGTACAGTAACCATACCAGGAAGTACTTAATTTATTAAGCTACTGCTTTTCTTTATCTCAGTGGAGATACTTACTGATAAACAGCTACCTACGCAGCATGTTCATGTCGTTCCTAAATGAGCTTTTATCTCTCTCCCCTCACCACAAATCAGATTCTTCTGAGGACATCCCAGTACATTATCCTTTCCCCTGTGTAATTACCTTAACTAGTTCCAGCTGTTTTTATTCTCAGATGGTTTACTCACTGATATACAGCTGCCTACCCCCTTCGTAATTGCAGGTCCTAAATGAGCTGTTTTATCTGTTCCCTCACCACAGTCCAGATTCTTTTGGGGAGTTACCAGTACAGTAACCATACCAGGAAGTAATTAATTTATTAAGCTACTGCTTTTCTTAATCTCAGTGGAGATATTTACTGATAAACAGCTAACTACGCAGCACGTTCATGTCGTTCTTAAATGAGCTTTTATCTCTCTCCCCTCACCACAAATCAGATTCTTCTGAGGAGTTCCCAGTACATTATCCTTTCCCCTGTATAATTACCTTAACAAGCTCCAGCTGTTTTTATTCTCAGATGGTTTACTCACTGATATACAGCTGCCTACCCCCTTCGTAATTGCAGGTCCTAAATGAGCTTTTTTCTCTGTTCCCTCACCACAATGCAGATTCTTTTGGGGAGTTACCAGTAGAGTAACCATAGCAGGAAGTACTTAATTTATTAAGCTACTGCTTTTCTTAATCTCAGTGGAGATTTTTACTGATAAACAGCTACCTACGCGGCATGTTCATGTCGTTCCTAAATGAGCTTTTATCTCTCTCCCCTCACCACAAATCAGATTCTTCTGAGGTGTTCCCAGTACATTATCCTATCCCCTGTGTAATTACCTTAACAAGATCCAGCTGTTTTTATTCTCAGAAGGGATACTCCCTGATATACAGCTGCCTACCCCCTTCGTAAGTGCAGGTCCTAAATGAGCTTTTTTCTCTGTCCCCTCACCACAATCCAGATTCTTTTGCGGAGTTACCAGTACAGTTACCATACCAGGAAGTACTTAATTTATTAAGCTACTGCTTTTCTTAATCTCAGTTCAGATATTTTCTGATAAACAGCTACCTATGCAGCATTTTCATGTCGTTCCTAAATGAGCTTTTATCTCTCTCCCCTCACTACAAATCAGATTCTTCTGAGGAGTTCCCAGTACATTGAGCTTTCCCCTGTGTAATTACCTTAACAAGCTCCAGCTGTTTTTATTCTCAGAAGGGATACTCCCTGATATACAGCTGCCTATCCCCTTCGTAAGTGCAGGTCCTAAATGAGCTTTTTTCTCTGTTCCCTCACCACAATCCAGATTCTTTTGGGGAGTTACCAGTACAGTAACCATACCAGGAAGTACTTAATTTATTAAGCTACTGCTTTTCTTAATCTCAGTGGAGATATTTACTGATAAACAGATACCTACGCAGCAGGTTCATGCCGTTCCTAAATGAGCTTTTATCTCTCTCCCCTCACCACAAATCAGATTCTTCTGAGGAGTTCCCAGTATATTATCCTTTCCCCTGTGTAATTACCTTAACAAGCTCCATCTGTTTTTATTCTCAGAAGGGGTACTCCCTGATATACAGCTGCCTACCCCCTTCGTAAGTGCAGGTCCTAAATGAGCTTTTTTCTCTGTTCCCTCACCACAATCTTGATTCTTTTGGGGAGTTAGCAGTACAGTAACCATACCAGGAAGTACTTAATTTATTAAGCTACTGCTTTTCTTAATCTCAGTGGAGATATTTTCTGATAAACAGCTACCTATGCAGCATTTTCATTTCGTTCCAAATGAGCTTTTATCTCTCTCCCCTCACCACAAATCAGATTCTTCTGAGGACATCCCAGTACATTATCCTTTCCCCTGTGTAATTACCTTAACAAGCTCCAGCTGTTTTTATTCTCAGAACGATTACTCCCTGATAGACAGCTGCCTACCCCCTTCGTAAGTGCAGGTCCTAAATGTGCTTTTTTCTCTGTTCGCTCACCACAATCCAGATTCTTTTGGGGAGTTACCAGTACAGTAACCATACCAGGAAGTACTTAATTTATTAAGCTACTGCTTATCTTAATCTCAGTGGAGATATTTACTGATAAACAGCTACCTATGCAGCATTTTCATGTCGTTGCTAAATGAGCTTTTATCTCTCTCCCCTCATCACAAATCAGATTCTTCTGAGGAGTTCCCAGTACATTATACTTTCCCCTGTGTAATTACCTTAACAAGCTCCAGCTGTATTTATTCTCAGAAGGGATACTCAATGATATACAGCTGCCCACTCCCTTCGTAAGTGCAGGTCCTAAATGAGCTTTTTTCTCTGTTCCCTCACCACAATCCAGATTCTTTTGGGGAGTTACCAGTACAGTAACCATACCAGGAAGTACTTAATTTATTAAGCTACTGCTTTTCTTAATCTCAGTGGAGATACTTACTGATAAACAGCTACCTACGCAGCATGTTCATGTCGTTCCTAAATGAGGTTTTATCTCTCTCCCCTCACCACAAATCAGATTCTTCTGAGGACTTCCCAGTACATTATCCTTTCCCCTGTGTAATTACCCTAACAAGCTCCAGCTGTTTTTATTCTCAGAAGGTTTACTCCCTGATATACAGCTGCCTAATCCCTTCGTAAGTGCAGGTCCTAAATGAGCTTTTTCCTCTGTTAACTCACCACAATCCAGATTCTTTTGGGGAGTTCCCAGTATATTACCCTTAACCCTGTGTAATTACCTTAAAAAGCTCCAGCTATTTTTATTCTCAGAAGGGATTCTCCCTGATATACAGCTGCCTACCCCCTTTGTAAGTGCAGGTCCTAAATGAGCTTTTTTCTCTGTTCCCTCACCACAATCCAGATTCTTTTGGGGAGTTACCAGTACAGTAACCATACCAGGAAGTAGTTAATTTATTAAGCTACTGCTTTTCTTAATCTCAGTGGAGATATTTACTGATAAACAGCTACCTATGCAGCATTTTCATGTCGTTCCTAAATGAGCTTTTACCTCTCTCCCCTCACCACAAATCAGATTCTTCTGAGGAGTTCCCAGTACATTATCCTTTCCCCTGTGTAATTACCTTAACAAGCTCCAGCTGTCTTTATTCTCACAAGGGATACTCCCTGATATACAGCTGCCTACCCCCTTCGTAAGTGCAGGTCTTAAATGAGCTTTTTTCTCTGTTCCTTCACCACAATCCAGATTCGTTTGGGGAGTTACCAGTACAGTAACCATACCAGAAAGTACTTAATTTATTAAGCTACTGCTTTTCTTAATCTCAGTGGAGATATTTACTGATAAACAGCTACCTATGCAGCATGTTCATGTCGTTATTTAATGAGCTTTTATCTCTCTCCCCTCACCACAAATCAGATTCTTCTGAGGAGTTCCCAGTACATTATCCTTTCCCCTGTGTAAATACCTTAAGAAGCTCCAGCTGTTTTTATTCTCAGAAGGGATACTCCCTGATATACAGCTGCCTAACCCTTTCGTAAGTGCAGGTCCTAATTGAGCTTTTTTCTCGGTTCCCTCACCACATTCCAGATTCTTTTGGGGAGTTACCAGTACAGTAACCCTACCAGGAAGTACTTAATTTATTAAGCTACTGCTTTTCTTAATCTCAGTGGGGTATTTACTGATAAACAGCTACATACGCAACATGTTCATGTCGTTCCTAAATGAGCTTTTATCTCTCTCCCCTCACCACAAATCAGATTATTCTGAGGAGTTCCCAGTACATTATCCTTTCCCCTGTGTAATTACCTTAACAAGCTCCAGGTGTTTTTATTCACAGATGGGGTATTCCCTGATATACAGCTGCCTAACCCCTTCGTAAGTGCAGGTCCTAATTGAGCTTTTTTCTCGGTTACCTCACCACAATCCAGATTCTTTTGGGGAGTTAAAAGTACAGTAACCATACCAGGAAGTACGTAATTTATTAAGCTACTGCTTTTCTTAATCTCAGTGGAGATATTTACTGATAAACAGCTACTTACGCAGCATGTTCATGTCTTTCCTAAATGAGCTTTTATCTCTCTCCCCTCACCACAAATCAGATTTTTCTGAGGAGTTTCCAGTACATTATCCTTTCCCCTGTGTAATTCCCTTAACAAGCTCCAGCTGTTTTAATTCTCAGAAGGGATACTCCCTGATATACAGCTGCCTACCCCCTTCGTAAGTGCAGGTCCTAAATGAGCTTTATTCTCTGTTCCCTCACCACAATCCAGATTCTTTTGGGGAGTTACCAGTACAGTAACCATACCAGGAAGTACTTAATTTATTAAGCTACTGCTTTTCTTAATCTCAGTGGAGATATTTACTGATAAACAGCTGCCTACGCAGCATGTTCATGTCGTTCCTAAATGAGCTTTTATCTCTCTCCCCTCACCACAAATCAGATTCTTCTGAGGAGTTCCCAGTACATTATCCTTTCCCCTGTGTAATTACCTTAACAAGCTCCAGCTGTTTTTATTCTGGGAAGTGATACTCCCTGATATACAGCTGCCTACCCCCTTCGTAAGTGCAGGTCCTAAATGAGCTTTTTTCACTGTTCCCTCACCACATTCAAATTGTTTTGGGGAGTTACCAGTACAGTAACCATACCAGGAAGTACTTAATTTATTAAGCTACTGCTTTTATTAATCTCAGTGGAGATATTTACTGATAAACAGCTACCTATGCAGCATTTTCATGTCGTTCTTAAATGAGCTTTTGTCTCTCTCCACTCACCACAAATCAGATTCTTCTGAGGAGTTCCCAGTACATTATCCTTTCCCCTGTGTAATTACCTTAACAAGCTCAGGCTGTTTTTATACTCAGAAGGTTTACTCCCTGATATACAGCTGCCTAACCCTTCGTAAGTGCAGGTCCTAAATGAGCTTTCTTCTCTGTTCCTTCACCACAATCCAGATTCTTTTGGTGAGTTAAGAGTACAGTAACCATACCAGGAAGTACTTAATATATTAAACTACTGCTTTTCTTAATCTCAGTGGAGATATTTACTGATAAACAGCTATCTACGCAGCATGTTCATGTCGTTCCTAAATGAGCTTTTATCTCTCTCCCCTCACCACAAATCAGATTCTTCTGAGGAGTTCCCAGTACATTATCCTTTCCCCTGTGTAATTACCTTCACAAGCTCCAGCTGATTTTATTCTCAGAAGGGATACTCCCTGATATACAGCTGCCTAACCCTTCGTAAGTGCAGGTCCTAAATGAGCTTTTTTCTGTCTTCCCTCACCACAATCCATATTCTTTTGGGGAGTTACCAGTACAGTAACCATACCAGGAAGTACTTAATTTATTAAGCTACTGCTTTTCTTAATCTCAGTGGAGATATTTACTGATAAACAGCTACCTACGCAGCATGTTCATGTCGTTCCTAAATGAGCTTTTATCTCTCTCCCCTCACCACAAATCAGATTTTTCTGAGGAGTTCGCAGTACATTATCCTTTCCCCTGTGTAATTACCTTAACAAGCTCCAGCTGTTTTTATTCTCAGAAGGTTTACTCCCTGATATACAGCTGCCTACCCCCTTGGTAAGTGCAGGTCTTAAATGAGCTTTTTTCTCTGTTCCCTCACCACAATCCAGATTCTTTTGGGGAGTTACCAGTACAGTAACCGTACCAGCAAGAACTTAAGTTATTAAGCTACTGCTTTTCTTAATCCAGTGGAGATATTTACTGATAAACAGGTAACTATGCAGCATGTACATGTCGTTCCTAAATGAGCTTTTATCTCTCACCCCTCACCACAAATCAGGTTCTTCTGAGGAGTTCCCAGTACATTATCCTTTCCGCTGTGTAATTACCTTAACAAGCTCCAGCTGTTTTATTCGCAGAAGGTTTACTCCCTGATATACAGCTGCCTACCCCCTTCGTAAGTGTAGGTCCTAAATGGGCTTTTTTCTCTGTTCCCTCACCACAATCCAGATTCTTTTGGGGAGTTACCAGTACAGTAACCATACCAGGAAGTACTTAATTTATTAAGCCACTGCCTTTCTTAATCTCAGTGGAGATATTTACTGATAAACAGCTACCTACGCAGCATGTTCATGTCGTTCCTAAATGAGCTTTTATCTCTCACCCCTCACCACAAATCAGATTCTCCTGAGGAGTTCCCAGTACAATATCCTTTTCCCTGTGTAATTACCTTAACAAGCTCCAGCTGTTTTTATTCTCAGAAGGGATACTCCCTGATATACAGCTGCCTTTCCCCTTCGTTAGTACAGTTCCTCAATGAGATTTTTTCTCTGTTCCCTCACCACAATCCAGATTCTTTTGGGGAGTTACCAGTACAGTAACCATACCAGGAAGTACTTAATTTATTAAGCTACTGCTTTTCTTAATCTCAGTGGAGATATTTACTGATAAACAGCTACCTACGCAGCATGTTCATGTCGTTCCTAAATGAGCTTTTATCTCTCTCCCCTCACCACAAATCAGATTCTTCTGAGGAGTTCCCAGTACATTATCCTTTCCCCTGTGTAATTACCTTAACAAGCTCCAGCTGTTTTTATTCTCAGAAGCGTTTACTCCCTGATATACAGCTGCCTACCCCCTTCGTAAGTGCAGGTCCTAAATGAGCTTTTTTCTCTGTTCCCTCACCACAATCCAGATTCTTTTGGGAGTTACCAGTACAGTAACCATACCAGGAAGTACTTAATTTATTAAGCTACTGCTTTTCTTAATCTCAGTGGAGATATTTACTGATAAACAGCTACCTATGCAGCATTGTTCATGTCGTTCCTAAATGAGCTTTTATCTCTCTCCCCTCACCACAAATCAGATTCTTCTGAGGAGTTCCCAGTACATTATCCTTTCCCTGTGTAATTACCTTAACAAGCTCCAGCTGTTTTTATTCTCAGAAGGTTTACTCCCTGATATACAGCTGCCTACCCCCTTTCATAAGTGCAGGTCCTAAATGAGCTTTTTTCTCTGTTCCCTCACCACAATCCAGATTCTTTTGGGGAGTTACCAGTACAGTAACCATACCAGGAAGTACTTAATTTATTAAGCTACTGCTTTTCTTAATCTCAGTGGAGATATTTACTGATAAACAGCTACCTACGCAGCATGTTCATGTCGTTCCTAAATGAGCTTTATCTCTCTCCCCTCACCACAAATCAGATTCTTCTGAGGAGTTCCCAGTACATTATCCTTTCCCCTGTGTAATTACCTTAACAAGCTCAGGCTGTTTTTATTCTCAGAAGGTTTACTCCCTGATATACAGCTGCCTACCCCCTTCGTAAGTGCAGGTCCTAAATGAGCTTTTTTCTCTGTTCCCTCACCAGAATCCAGATTCTTTTGGGGAGTTACCAGTACAGTAACCATACCAGGAAGTACTTAATTTATTAAGCTACTGCTTTTCTTAATCTCAGTGGAGATATTTACTGATAAACAGCTACCTACGCAGCATGTTCATGTCGTTCCTAAATGAGCTTTTATCTCTCTCCCCTCACCACAAATCAGATTCTTCTGAGGAGTTCCCAGTACATTATCCTTTCCCCTGTGTAATTACCTTAACAAGCTCAGGCTGTTTTTATTCTCAGAAGGTTTACTCCCTGATATACAGCTGCCTACCCCCTTCGTAAGTGCAGGTCCTAAATGAGCTTTTTTCTCTGTTCCCTCACCACCATCCAGATTCTTTTGGGAGTTACCAGTACAGTAACCATACCAGGAAGTACTTAATTTATTAAGCTACTGCTTTTCTTAATCTCAGTGGAGATATTTACTGATAAACAGCTACCTACGCAGCATGTTCATGTCGTTCCTAAATGAGCTTTTATCTCTCTCCCCTCACCACAAATCAGATTCTTCTGAGGAGTTCCCAGTACATTATCCTTTCCCCTGTGTAATTACCTTAAGAAGCTCAGGCTGTTTTTATACTCAGAAGGTTTACTCCCTGATATACAGCTGCCTACCCCCTTCGTAAGTGCAGGTCCTAAATGAGCTTTTTTCTCTGTTCCCTCACCACAATCCAGATTCTTTTGGGGAGTTACCAGTACAGTAACCATACCAGGAAGTACTTAATTTATTAAGCTACTGCTTTTCTTAATCTCAGTGGAGATATTTACTGATAAACAGCTACCTACGCAGCATGTTCATGTCGTTCCTAAATGAGCTTTTATCTCTCTCCCCTCACCACAAATCAGATTCTTCTGAGGAGTTCCCAGTACATAATCCTTTCCCCTGTGTAATTCCCTTAAGTAGCTCAGGCTGTTTTTATACTCAGAAGGTTTACTCCCTGATATACAGCTGCCTAACCCTTCGTAAGTGCAGGTCCTAAATGAGCTTTTTTGTATGTTCCCTCACCACAATCCAGATTCTTTTGGGGAGTTAAAAGTACAGTAACCATACAAGGAAGTACTTAATTTATTAAGCTACTGCTTTTCTTAATCTCAGTGGAGATATTGACTGATAAACAGCTACTTACGCAGCATGTTCATGTCTTTCCTAAATGAGCTTTTATCTCTCTCCCCTCACCACAAATCAGATTCTTCTGAGGAGTTCCCAGTACATTATCCTTTCCCCTGTGTAATTACCTTAACAAGATCCAGCTGTTTTTATTCTCACCAGGTTTACTCCCTGATATACAGCTTCCTACCCCCTTCGTAAGTGCAGGTCCTACATGAGCTTTTTCTCTGTTCCCTCACCACAATCCAGATTCTTTTGGGGAGTTACCAGTACAGTAACCATACCAGGAAGTACTTAATTTATTAAGCTACTGCTTTTCTTAATCTCAGTGGAGATATTTACTGATAAACAGCTACCTATGCAACATTTTCATGTCGTTCCTAAAGGAGCTTTTATCTCTCTACCCTCACCACAAATCAGAATCTTCTGAGGAGTTCCCAGTACATTATCCTTTCCCCTGTGTAATTACCTTAACAAGCTCCAGCTGTTTTTATTTTCAGAAGGTATACTCCCTGATATACAGATGCCTACGCCCTTCGTAAGTGCAGGTCCTAAATGAGCTTTTTTCTCTGTTCCCTCACCACAATCCAGATTCATTTGGGGAGTTAGAAATACAGTAACCATACCAGGAAGTTCTTAAATTATTAAGCTACTGCTTTACTTAATCTCAGTGGAGATATTTACTGACAAACAGCTACCTACGCAGCATGTTCATGTCGTTCCTAAATGAGCTTTTATCTCTCTCCCCTCACCACAAATCAGATTCTTCTGAGGAGTTCCCAGTACATTATACTTTCCCCTGTGTAATTACCTTAAGAAGCTTAGGCTGTTTTTATACTCAGAAGGTTTACTCCCTGATATACAGCTACCTACCCCCTTTGTAAGTGCAGGTCCTAAATGAGCTTTATTCTCTGTTCCCTCTCCACAATCCAGATTCTTTTGGGGAGTTACAAGTACAGTAACCATACAAGGAAGTACTTAATTTATTAAGTTACTTCTTTTCTTAATCTCAGTGGAGATATTTACTGACAAACAGCAACCTACGCAGCATGTTCATGTCGTTTAAATGAGCTTTTATGTCTCTCCCCTCACCACAAATCAGATTCTTCTGAGGAGTTCCAAGTACATTATCCTTTCCCCTGTGTAATTACCTTAACAAGCTCCAGCTATTTTTATTCTCAGAAGGGATACTCCCTGATATACAGCTGCCTACCCTTTTCGTAAGTGCAGGTCCTAAATGCGCTTTTTTCTCTGTTCCCTCACCACAATCCAGATTCTTTTCGGGAGTTACCAGTACAGTAACCATACCAGGAAGTACTTAATTTATTAAGCTACTGCTTTTCTTAATCTCAGTGGAGATATTTACTGATAAACAGCTACCTATGCAGCATGTTCATGTCGTTCCTAAATGAGCTTTAATCTCTCTCCCCTCACCACAAATCAGATTCTTCTGAGGAGTTCCCAGTACATTATCCTTTCCCCTGTTAATTACCTTAACAAGCTACAGCTGTTTTTATTCTCAGAAGGTTTACTCCCTGATATACAGCTGCCTACCCCCTTCGTAAGTGCAGGTCCTAAATGAGCTTTTTTCTCTGTTCCCTCACCACAATCCAGATTCTTTTGGGGAGTTACCAGTACAGTAACCATACCAGGAAATACTTAATTTATTAAGCTACTGCTTTTCTTAATCTCAGTGGAGATATTTACTGATAAACAGCTACCTACGCAGCATGTTCATGTCGTTCCTAAATGAGCTTTTATCTCTCTCCCCTCACCACAAATCAGATTCTTCTGAGGAGTTCCCAGTACATTATCCTTTCCCCTGTGTAATTACCTTAACAAGCTCCAGCTGTTTTTATTCTCAGAAGGTTTACTCCCTGATATACAGCTGCCTACCCCTTCGTTAAGTGCAGGTCCTAAATGCGCTTTTTTCTCTGTT
>NW_025959190.1:0-52423 GCF_023159225.1 Perognathus longimembris pacificus | reverse complement strand
CATTACAAACTGACAATGCCAAAGAGAGGCGTTAGAAACTGACAATGGCGGGATGAGCGGGGAACATTAGAAACCGACAATGGTGCGGAGGGGGCATTGAAACCGGCAGGGGTGGCCCCACCTGGAGTCCGGATCCTGAAGGAATACTGTGTCCCCTGCGGTGCCTGCGGCCCCAGTGCCCATGAGCAGTTCAGGGCCTGGGCCTCGAAGACATAACACACAAGGCCTGGGGAAACGACATGGCGGGGGGGGGTGGAGGGTGGAGGGCCTGTGGGGAGACTTACCCCTGACCCTTCAACCCCACGACCTCTGAGCCTTCAACCCCAAAACCCCTGACCCTTCAACCCCATGTCCCCTGACCCGTCAACCCATGACCCCTGACCAGTTCAACCCCATGATTCCTGAACTTTCAACCCAATGACCCCTGAACCTTCAACATATGACCTGTGACCCCTGACCCTCGATCCCCCCCACCCTACCCGGAACCTCAGGACCTCACCCGGGTTTGTGAACCCCAGGCCTTTGGTCAGGGGCCTCCTGGCCACAGTGAGTGTAACCTCGAACTCGACTCCCTGGTACCACAGGAGATCCCAGAATTCGCAGCTACATTGTCCGACGGGGACCTTGGAGAGCGGGGGGGTCGGTGCCTTGACATAAACCGGAACACCTGGGAGATCCATTCTTCCATCCATGCCTCAACTTAGCCCCCGGAACACCAGGGAATGTGGGCCAGCCCACCCCTGCCTCACTTTACCCCACAGCCCCCACCATTGGCCTCCCAGGGTGGGGGCCTGGTGTCTCCGTCGTGCCTCGATTGCCCCAACTGTCCAGCAGTGTGACCGACCCCTTGTTCGGGTTCACAACGATGCACCGGGCCTCTGTGGTGGTGGCCACACAGTGCAAGCTTAGCCTGTGGCTCCTGGAGTCGAAGGTCAGGCCCAGGTCAGGTACAGGGTCAGGGGGTCGCAGGGCCCAAGGTTGGGGGGGTCTCAGGGGTCAGGAGGGCGCGGGGGAAGCTTCCAGAAGATGGTGTGGGAGTCTCTGGTTGGGTTGGGGGGGTCACGAGGAACAAAGGTGAGAAGTCAGGATCATCCATACAAGGGTACTGTGTTCGAATCCTCCCTTGGGCTGATGGAGGAACCAGAAAGTAGGTGAGTTACCCGGATGAGCTTCAGCCATGAGGACGAGGAGGAGGAGGAGGAGGAGGAGGAGGAGGAGGAGGAGGAGGAGGGGGAGGAAGATGGAGGCTGCAGACCAGGGGAGGATCAGGGCAGGAGGCCTGGACCTGGAGAGCACTGTGGAGAGAGCAATGGGGATGGGTGGGTGGGTGGGTGGGTGGATGATTGGGTGGATGGGTGGAAGAGTGGGTGGATTGATCGGTGGGGGGGTGGATGGGTGGGTGGATCTATGGGTGGGTGGATGGGTGGATGGGTGGGTGGATGAATGATGGGTGGGTAGATGGGTGGGTGGATGGTTGGGTGGGTGGGTGGATGGATGGGTGGGTGGGTGGATGGGTGGGTGGATGGATGGGTGGGTGGGTGGATAATTGGGTGGGTGGGTGGGTGTTGCGTGGGTGGGTGGGGGATGGGTGCTTGATCTCATCCCTCTCTCCTTCCCCCTCCCTCTCCTCCCTGGTGGCCCCTGGGGCTTTCACACTCACTGCAGGCCATTGGCACATCGGGTCGGGTGTGGGGCAGCCAGGGTGCCCGTCTTGGTTCCGGGGGTTTGGGCTGTCAGGTGTGACCCCGGGTGGGTGTCCTGGGGAGCTTGGGGCGGCTGGGCCCTGACGTTTCTGGGCTCCGGACGGGGAGTGGATGCCGCTTCCCCTTTCTCGCTTCTCCTGGGGGTTTCCTGGCTCCTGAGCATCTCATTCTCCTTTCTCGGGGATGGGGAAGCCAAGGCGGCACCCGGTGAGGACAGGCCTTGGGGCCTCGGGGGTGCGGGTGCCATGCACAGACAGACAGACAGACAGACAGACCTGAGTCCTCCTTGGGTGGTGGTGCTGGGTGCTGAGTCCTCCTGGGTGGTGGTATTGTGTGCTGAGGCCTCCTGGGTGGTGGTATTGAGTGCTGAGTCCTCCTGGGTGGTGGTGCTGGGTGCTGAATCCTCCTTGGGTGGTGCTTGGTGCGTCTCCCAGACAGAGAGACACAGTCCAGTCGGAGGAATGGAGGGGCGGACAGAGGGACGGACATGTGGATTGGGAGACGGAAAAGGAGGGACGGGCGGACACACAGACGGAGAGAGGCGCAGACACACAGACAGACGGACAGACAGGACAACATAGAGACAGACAGGGAGACAGACAGACGCACAAGAGATGGACAGACAGATGGACAGGGAGACAGACACATAGACAGACAGATGGATGGACAGATGCAGGGGGCCCTGCACCCCGGGCGCTCTCCTGACCAGCAGGAGAGGCAAGGAGGCGCGCCCCTCCCCGCCGAGGGTGAACCCAGAATAGGTAATAAGCAGCAAGTCGCCCGCACGCAGCCCAACCCAACCTTTATGCCACAGTTAGATGGTCAGTCGACTTGGGCAGAGTTCAAGACCGCTCTCTGTTTATTGGCGCGAACCCCATCTTAAGTATGGGCAATGGCAGCAGGAAGAGGAGGGGTGTAACATACCTAGTCAGGGGCTACGATTGGCGGTCGGAGCTGTCCGTCAAGGGTGGAAGGCCATGGGACCTCCCTAAGGGGCGGCCTGAGTCTATGTCACTACCAGCAGGACCACCCCAGGTTACTGCCTAGAGCTGCCTTCCAGTTCCGGACCCCGAAGGCAGGCGGGGTTAGCCAGGATCCCTCTCCCCGGAGGCGGTGCAACAGTCACACAACTCCAGGGCGTGCACAGTCGGGGCAAGGCGGTGCGCCCCACATCTCCTCCTTTTCTGTTTAATAAGCTGGTGGATGTCCTACTCGAGAAAGCGCCTGTCTTAGGTCGTCCCCCCTGAAGGATCTTACCTGTCATTGGCTGGCCATCCTAGCTCGTCGGGCCACCCTGCCTATGAGGCTTGCCAGCCCCAGCAAAGGAACAAGGCGGGAGGAGAGGGGTCTGTGCTCAAGAGGAGGCCCTGCTATTTCTGCCTCACGCCTGTGCGCTCTGGTAGGCTGCACATCCTGGAAGGGGCCATGACCAATTTCATAGGGTTCCCAAATGGCTAAAGGCAGCATAATGCTGCCAAACCACCGTTGACTGGACAGCTCTGGCTCATTGCTTAAGAACTAGGGGAAGCCTATTTGCCCTAGCATGGTCAGGTGTAAATACAGAGGCTATATAAGCACAGAGGCAAATGCAAACACAGGTCATGGGGGTCTCTCCCACGAGGAGGAGAGGGTAGGGGAGCCACCAGCATTCCTTCCAGAGGGACCAGCCAACACAGCAAGCCTGCAGCTCCCAATGAACAGTACCCACACCTTGCTCCCTGTTGATCTTGCTAGCACCTGGCACTGGACCATACATGGGGGGAATGGAGTGGATCGGGTGAGAGAACAGAAACACTTATTTCCTTGAAGCTTAAGAACATAATGGGAGGGCTGAAAGTGAGGAAGTGGGTGGATGGACCTTGAATAAACATTCAGAACCATCTAGTTCTCCTTTCTGTTACAACCTAAAGCCTGCAAGACCAGAGATCTGTCACACAACTCTCCTCTATCTTATTGGCACGAAAAGGGTCTGAGGACATGTTAGATTGTTGCAGAGCCATAAATGAAGTACTCATTTTCAATACTTGATGCACTTAGGGTACATTTGAAACCCATTTCCCTCTTCTACCTTTACGCTTCTATCTCCCTAACACACCTGAAGCCAAGTTTATCATCCAATTGAGGAGGAAGAGAGCAGAGGAGGAGGAGAGCAGAGGAGGAAGAGAGCAAAGGAGGCGGAGAGCAGAGGAGGAGGAGAGCAGAGGAGAGCAGAGGAGCTCAGAGGAGTGCAGAGGAGAGCATTATTTATTTTTGTTTGTTTTGCTCCCAGCTGGGAGGAGAGCCACAGGCTGAGGATGGTCCTTGCCTGCGGGTCCCCGTGCTGAGCCCCATACAGGTCCCTCACCGCGCCTGCCTGGCACCTACTCTGCCAACTACTTGTGCAGCCACCAGGACTGAACTTTGGAGGACTTGTCACTACTCCTCTGGCCAGTTGTCTTGGCAGGAGGTAGAAGGTGGCCAGAGGACCCCCCCCTTACCATGCTGGTGAAGAAGCCTGTGGGGAAGGGAGCAGGGTGAAAGGCTGGATCTGAAGAACCCAGCCCTTCCAGGCAGCATTGCACCTGTGCCATGCCCCCGTGCACCACCCTGGCCACCCTCCTCTCCGGGGTGGCCATGATTTCGTGTCTGTAACTTGGGGTGAAAACCAACGACCTTCAGGCGAGGATCCTCACCCTGGAATCTGCTAAAAGGGCACCCTCCGTTCCCCTGCTGCCGGAGAAGGCAGATCAGCTGAAGACCATAGTCAGGTGTGTGAGGCTGGGCCTTGCTCGAGGGGGAGTTGCATGTGGATAGAATTTTGCACAGGTTCAGTCAGTCTACAGGATCCACCCTTACTGGTTATACAGTTGATTTGGGATGTGTGAGCCTCTGTGGTATCTATTTATTCAAGTCCCTTCCTTGGTTTCTCTCCAAGTCTGTGTGGAGGATCTTCCCTCTGTCTTCCTTAAGGATTGCATGTTGCAATGGCAGTAGGGGCTTTGCCCGGCTGTTTAGTTTTGTGGAGTCTGGGCTGTCAGCATTCTCAGTTGTATGGAGAATATTCATTGTAATGCTCACATCTGTTTTTCATTTGATAAGGTTAGGCCTTATCAATAGAGAATGGTAAGCACTCTTAAAAGTGAAATAAGCCCATAGATTTAAAAATTCATTTAACTCGGAATTCTTTTCATATTAAAGGTTTTAAAAATTGGAAAAAAAAAGTTTTCCTTTGTTTTTTTGGAGGGGGAGAGTTAACAGAGGTTGTGTTCAGATATTGATGAATGGAGAATTGAAAGGGATTCCTTTAAAGATGACTTAGACTCCAGTAGGGAGAGGGTATTTTTTCTGCCAGTGGAGAGATGCAGTAGTTGCAGCCCGAATGTGATAAAGTATGTCTACAACATTGGCTGTTATTGATAGGACACACATTGCCATGAGCTGCATTGTTAGTGCCGGAGTTTTGCCTTGGCTGTGCAGGGAGAGGGTGTGTTAGGTCCTCTCCCTGAGGGCTATATGCAGATGTCCCCACCTCATTAAGTCTCCACCCAGTTACCTGGGTAACCTGCAGACCTGGAGGCAGTTACCTTTCCCTGAGGTCACCTCATAATCCACCTGGCCACACCCCTTGCCCCTGCCCTAGATAAAGCAGGGCTGGGTGGGGGTCGCGCTCTCTCTCTCTCCCCCCCCTCTCTCTCCCTTCTCTCTGGCCATGGATCATCTTGGCCACAGGCCAGCAGTTTGGTAATAAACTTTTCTCTCCTGCCTGAATACCGCGTGGCGTTCTCCTTTACCGGCTACCTACTTTAAAAACCTAACAGGGTGGTGATAGTTGAATAATGAAGAAAGGTATTACCCAAATCTTTCAATCTATGTCAATGTTAAATTGATTTTTAAATTAAAAACAAAATTATGTCTTGAGTACTGTTAGCATTGGCTAAGATCCATGCACTTACATAAATGCTGTTTGTGCAGGCTATCAAACATTATTAACAGCCACAGAGGAAGAGTCCCTGAAGAACTCACAGAACTGGGATACTACTGCTAGCTCTTAATATATCTTCTTTTCCTACAGGAATCCTACAAACACATGGCTAAACTGAGAATCACAAGAGAAACACCTTCTGAGTGCAACTGTCCAGCAGGTAAGAAATGAAACTTAACTAGGTTCCATCTAGAGGAGAGCATTTGCAAACAAAAGATCATATGGCTGTCAGGTCTACCTGTAACAGTAACAGAGAAAGAATGCAGACCCAACTTGCTTTAAGAAAATCAACATGTCTCCCTTTGACAGATGGTGAGTAAAGCCACAAATATTATTTTAAGCAGCATACCAGTGTCTGTGAGGGGAAAAAAAAGAGCTAATCACCATGAAAAATATTGGCAAGGGGATATACAAATTTCTTAGTATCCCGGATTGAAAAGTCATCTTCAATTTTATTAAATAACTTCAGTGTTCGTGGTGAACCTGGTCTGAATAGCTGTGAAGCCCTGGTGTCTAATGTTATATTAGTGCAGAGTTTTTTGTGGTTATTATATTCGCAAGTGATCTGACCTGTAGGTAAAAATGAAGACTAAAGGAAATTAGTTCTTTATTTTGTTCTCAGTACCTTGCCAGAAATATTCTTCCATGTTGTCCATTTTTCTGTGTAGTTATAAGAAACCATAGTGACAGTGTGTATTAGAAGGATAGAGACGAAAGGGTAGTGAATGAGCACCCCCACCCCCCACCCCCGTATCATTAAATCTTCATTCAGAGACTTCTGAGCCTTGGTTGTTGTCTGTAGACCTAACAATTTAAAAGCTCTTGGAATATGGCCAGGGGAAGGCATTTAGTGGATCCAATATTATATAAGGCATCAAAACTCCCATGAATCTCAAGAAGTTCTTTAGATAAACATGGTGAATGTATTTATGAACATTCTAGTTTCTTTCATCCTTATGCATGGAAAATGAGTCTTTTTCTCTCATATGGAAGAGCTCATTTCAATGTAGTCATGTGCTTCATAATGACACTTCAACCCAAGACAGGTCACAAATATAACAGTGGACCCCTAAGATTGTGTAACCTAGTGATGTCATAGCCAGCTTAGTTTGTGTGAGTGAGCTGTGTGATGTTTGCTCAGCAGTGGGATGGCAACAGCACAGCCCTTAGAACACGCCCCAGTTATGATTAAGCTGCAGGTGACTGTGAAAAACTTTGCGGCTGCTGTTCACTGCTGGCTCACGCCTGTAATCCTGGCTACTCAGTAGGTGGAGATCTGAGAATTGCAGTTCAAAGCCAGCCTAGTCAGCAAAGTCTATGAGACTCTTATCTCCAACAAACTAAGAAAAAGCTGGAAAAGGCACTGTGGCTCAAGTGGTAGAACGCTAGCCTTGAGCACAGAGAGGCTCAGGGATAGCACCCAAGACCCTGAGTCCAAGCCCCGGGACTGGGGATAAAAAGGACTACTGCCTGTAATTTCTTATAGTTTGCGGTTGGTTTTTGTCTCATGATAACTAGTTCAGGCACAGTTTAGACTTTTCAATTTTCAGGTTATACAGCATAAAAGCTTTTAGTATTTGTATTTAGTATTTGTATTTGACCATCTTTGAGATATATTATTTTTTCAGTGAAGGCTTTTGATGAGAAGACAAAGCGTGGATGTTTGACATTGTGTGTTTCATCCTGAGTAGTTGAGAAAGACCTCAGAAGTAAGATATTCAAGGGAAGAACTTTTCCAGGACAGGAATGAAATCACAGCTGCCCCTGCCCCATAGAGATGATGTTAATTTCCCCGACAGTGGGTAGGGTAGGTATAGGACTTCACAAATCACACCTGGCAGGAAAGAGCATCTTTTGAATATACAAAAAAATCCAGTACACGGGCTGTGTGTATGTGGGGAGCTTAAATTTAATTTGGAAGATTCATAACAAACTTGGTAAAATGTTGAAAAGTGACCACACCGAGTTCTATTTCCAGAGGAGATACTATTGTTTTTATGATGCTTCATGTAGGCCAGTGATTGAACTCTTGTCATCTGGGAGAAAGCTATTATCCTTCAGAGTTTGCTGTATATTCCCTGGGATGATTATTACAGACTTTGTTTTTCCATCTTGCTTTTTTTGGGGTCAGTCCTGGGCCTTGGACTCAGGGCCTGAGCACTGTCCCTGGCTTCTTCCCGCTCAATGCTAGAACTCTGCCACCTGAGCCACAGCGCCCCTTCTGGCCGTTTTCCATATATGTGGTGCTGGGGAATCGAACAGAGAGCTTCTTGCCACTAGGCCATATTCCCAGCCCTGTTTTTCCATCTTAATGTGATAAATGAATAATAAACAGCAATTCTCTTGGGTTGTTGTTTATTGGTTGCTCTATCACCTGCTTTCCTTCTTGCCACCACTAGAACTCTGCATTACATCAGTTTTTACCTGGCTCCTTGGGAGGGAACTCTGAAGGGGCACATTCAAACACACAGAACCAGATGGGGTTTTTGGTGAGTTACAGAAATAAACTCAGTTCTGCTTGTCCAATAACAAGACATCACCCAAACGCAGGCTTTGTGTTAAAAGATTCTGGAGAAAACCAGCTGATGCAGGATTATCTTAGGGAATGAGCTGGCTGGCCAAAAGGGCTTAGAAAGAAGATATGGCACTTCCCACCTGATTTGGCTGGAACCTCTGTTCGCCATGTGTGACTAAGACTTGTCACCCAGACATCTGTTTGCAGGACAGAGTGAGACAAGTGTGACCTCAACTCAGTTCCTGTGGACACATGCCCATCCATTGAAGTTGACACTCTTGATGACAGGCTGAGTCTCAGAGCCAAGGGTCGGTAGCAAAGAAGCAAATTTGTGTTGTTTGTACTCACTGATGGCTTCTGCTAGAACTCAGGTCTTACTGGGGTTTTCCCAGGTAGCCTCTGTGGGAAGGCTTTGAGGACGATTTATTGAATGGCTTCTCACAGTAGGAGAGGCTCTTTGTGATTTACTTTCTATAACTAGGAGAGTTTTAAGTGCTAGCAATCTTAGGATTTGTCCCCTGGGCAGAGGGACTCCAGAGCTAGAAGCCTAATAAGGAATCCAGAATGAGCTGGATATGTCTAGACTGCAATCTTAGATCTGATACTAAATAATGGTGTGACTGTGATCAAATGAATGCACTTCATTTTTTCACCAGGAAAAAAAAAGAGTAGAAATTCCTTCTCCATTGTACGATTTATGTAAATTGTTTGGCATATTAGTGTTTAGAGCTTAAATAATACTTCTGTTTTTTTTGTGTTGGTTTTTTTTCTGTAAGTTTCTCAGAAAGACTAGGCAAATTCTCTTACCACTAAAGCTGCACCCACAGTTCATTAGTCTTTTTCTTACATTCCTTCCTCTGCTCCAGAGAGGAACAAGTGGGAAATGTTGCAAAAGTTGCTCAGAACCTAAAGCTAATGTACATGGCGATTAGTTAAACATCTGTAGGTCATTTATAAAGATAATCTTGCCTGTCAGTATCTCTTGGTGTTGTAGCAGTGGAATTTGGGGTTTTCATGATACCTAGTTTTGTCTCCAAAGTGTTCACCAAAATGACAGGGGAAACAGACCATTTAGACCGAAGCATACCGGGTAGAAAGACTTGGATTTATTGGGCATGGACTTAGTAAAGAGTGTCTTTACAGCTTCAATATGAGATGTTTACCAAAATGAGTGTCTTCTCCATCTGACTCGTAGACCTATTCAAATCAGATTTATTTATACAGTGATATTTATAACATAAAATTGGACAGTCATTATTATATCATCTTTGTCCTCAGTAGAAAGGCATATTTACCTTTTTTGTAAGATCAAGAGACGCTCTAGAAAACCAAAAGAAAATTTTCTTTTAAGAACCCCAAATAATTCATCAAAGCTATGTTTAGCAGATTTGCGTTAGCAATGGCAGAGACAAGGAAATAACAGCTGCTATTTGTGGCTTGATCCCTGTCATACCTGACTGTCTCTAAGAGAGTAACTTGGCTCGTCACTATGGCTACAGAATTCTACTTCAGGTTGTGTTCTTTGGATCTTCCATGAAGTATGCATAAAGCAGGCATATTTAGAGAAAGGTTTCTCTGTCCAGCCAATGAAGAACGATGGGAATGGATACACCATTCAAGTGATAAGAACTCATTCATCAGTACCATTGGCCTCCTCAGCCTATTAGGTGTTGAAAAGATATGTCCCAACCATCCCAGAGGACCATGCAGAGATCATCACAGACAGGAGAAGAAGGTTCAAAAGGAGGTTTATTAGTGGGGCCATAGTTCCCATGGGAGAGGGAGCTACATGGTGTCTGCACCTTATCCAGGTGGCAG
This sequence comes from Perognathus longimembris pacificus, assembly GCF_023159225.1. Taxonomy (NCBI): domain Eukaryota; kingdom Metazoa; phylum Chordata; class Mammalia; order Rodentia; family Heteromyidae; genus Perognathus; species Perognathus longimembris. The sequence goes on along the minus strand of NW_025959190.1, from coordinate 42,426 downwards.
CTTCTCTCTCTGGGGGTAAAGGGGAAGTAGATAGGTAGTGAGTAGGAGTGGCTCATTAGGTATGGGTGGATCTGGGGGCTAGTGGGAGGAGCTGAGGACCTGAGGCTAAGGAAATGCAAACAGGTATAAGAACCTCTGTGGTGTCATCCATGTAGAATAGGAAATGAAGAAAGCCACCTTGGCTTTTTCATTAACATGTTACACAATCTTGTGCAAATCATTTCCACATATGGCTTTTTACAAACTGGTCATATCATTGTAAGTAAGAGCTGGGCAATAACGACTTAGCATCTTAGTCAATTCTCTACCTAGCATAAATTCTAAACAGTACCAGATTTTGGGATTATTTTTGGGGGGGAGCAAATAAGGCAGACTTGCCCTGTATCCTCATGGAGTTTCTAGTTCCATGAAGATGACACCAAATGTTAATTTGAAAAGGACTTTCCATGTGGGATAAGCAAAATCAAGAGGAGTACATTTTGGAGCATATAACCTAAATCTATGAAATGTTTACAATATGGGAAGTTGTTTAAATGGTTTGGTGGTAGAGAAAGAAAACTATACTTATGTTTCAGAAATTCATAATAGAAGAAAATATGGCTCCTGAGAAAATCTGTAGGAATGGATACAAAGTTTGTTGGTTGCCTTTTGAATTTCTAAGAATTGATGGATAGGTAGATAAAGGTACACTGGTAGCTGATCTGCTGATATTCCAAATGAAAGAAAGATGATATTTTTTTTCTTGGTCATGGGGCTTGAACTCTGGGCCCGGGCTCTGTCCCTGAGCTCTTCAGCTCTACCACCTGAGCCACTTTCTAAACATGATTTTTAATATAGAATGGACAGCCTGTTCTATATGATGATAGTCTATTCTATTCTATGAATAGTGAGATTAAAGTTGAGAACTTCTTGTGTGGAGTGTTTAACAGCTACAGGTAAAAAGTGAGACTAGAAGCCATCTGGTGGTGGCTCAGTTATAATTCTAGCTTCTTAGGAGATTGCAATCTGAAGGTTGAGATTCAAAGCCAGCCTAGGCAGGAATTTCCATGAGTCTCTCACCTTCAATAGCCACCAAAAAGCCAAAGTAGAGCTGTGGCTCAAGTGATAGAAAGCCAGCCTTGAGCAAAAAAGATAAGGGGCATTGCCCAGGCCCTGAGTTCAAGCCCTAGTATGAGCATACACAGAAAGTACATACTTCTTAAGGTATCCTCTATACTTATGAAATGACTATTTACAAAATGGGAGTAAATGCCAACAAGCGCAAGTACCCCTCATTCCCAAGTGGGAGCAGTACAGATCCTGGTGATGGATTGAGGTCGCCCCAGTATGGTGATGGACGTAAATGGTCACGCTTGCTTTGAGATAGAGCATTCTTCCCCCTGGTGTCAGAGCCTTTGTGTTCCTTTGCTAATCCAGTGGATTTGAGCATATAAAACTCCATGTCTTGCTGTATACATTTTCAATGATATAGAGAACAGAAACAGTTTTACCTTAAGAAACTTGAATAAGCAACTTGAGATGGTGAATGTTATGGAAATGAAAATGGCAGATATTCTCCACTTCCTGTGACACAGAACAGGGCACAGTGATGAGGGTGCCCCCACGAATGTCCCCGGTAAGTCTTTCTGAGGCCTAATGAATCCAACAGGCTGGACATGACATGCTCAGTGACTTTTCTGCTGAGAGTGGACAAGGACAAGTTGCCTTTTGAAGGGGTGTTCTTGTTCTCTTTTGTCTGCCTTGTTTACAAATGAAGAAGCTAATTCTTCCAATTCTTGCTCTGTGATGCTTGGCTTGGAACTTGAGGCCTTTTCCTTGCTTCATTTAAACCACTCCTCCAGTTCCTTTTTTTTTTTTTTTTTGGCTTTTGAGTTATCTTTGGATAGTCTTTTGGGCTGGCCAGCCCTCCCCTTCCTCTATCTCTTCCACCTTTCTCCCTTTTCCTCTGCCCTTTTCACTCTTCTTCCCCTTTAACTCCTCCTCCCCTCCCTCCCCTGCTTTTCATTTGATCAGGTGGTCTCAAGACTGTGCTCCTCCCTACCTCTGTTCCCCAGTATCTGGGAAACAGAAGTGTGCCACGATGTCTGGCTTCCTTTCCCTTTCTCACTGTAGTAATTCCGTTGGTAATTATGTAAAAGGATACCAATACTATATGGAATTTCAATTCACTGTACCTTATTCGATGTGTGGGAGCAAGCATTCTTTCAAGGCCACAGTCTGCTCTGCTTCTGATTGCTTTGTAAGGGTGTGAAATCAACACTGTGACATGACCAAAATGGAAGCCATCCAAGACCTATCATGACAAACTGTTTGGGTGCCCTCCTTACCATGTTAGAGACTTTCTGGGGTGGTTTGGTGGAAGTGGAGAATGTGAAAACTGTTTATGGATGACTCTGAGCTGCAGGCTGAAACCTGAAACCCAGGATATGACTGGCTACACCTAGAAGCATTGCTACCTAACCTGGCTTGCCAAGATGGGTGAAGTTTGGTGGGGTGGTTTAAAGTGCCATGGAATTTCACAATGCCCCCATCCCTCCCCAATTTGTGTTAACAATGGTGATTCTTACGTGGAGATAGGAGGAACTGAGCTAAATAGGTGTTCAGTGCTCCACCAGTTTCTTCCCAATTGAATTGCGAGCTATCCCTTGTCTTCTTTGGTGATGGACAAAATCAGTAGAGAAAGCAAATAGTTTCTCCAACCCATCAGCTCTAAGATACCTGAAATGCAGTCAATGTTGCACTTGTGTATAGTAGATACAGCCACAGCCATGAACTTTGGGCTAGTATTCCAACAGCTAGAATAAGTGGAATTAATACTGTCATTCAACTTACTGTGGAACTTCTTCCCCTCAAAATTTGGAATTTCTATGAGTACAGGATAATTTGGAATTGCGATGACACTTCTGACGTCATTGCATCCAGAGATGTCACTGCCTCTTCAGTTGAAGGCCTTATTCTCTTCACGAATGGTAGTTGAAATGTATTCATTTCCCTTCATAATGTGTTCCTTACATTGATCACTAGATTCATGCAGTTTTTGTTATAAGGGCATACTTATAGGCTTTGACACCTAAAATGTAAAAAAAAAAATTATAATTTCAATTTATAGGCGTTCTGGTCTTCATTATGGACATGAAGCTATAATTCTTGTATTTAAAATATATTCACACGTTATAAAATACAATGATCATATTTACTCTAATTGAGTAAATTGTAGCAAGCTCTGGCTTGTACATTATGGTATAACTGGGAGTCAGAATATATGTCTAGATAGTCTTCTTTGTTATCGGTTCCTCTCGCCTCTTCTCCCACTCTTCTCACCTCTTTTCCTCCTCTTCCTTCTCCCTTTTCTTCCAAAAGAGCTCAATGTTCCTCACTGAAAGTGAGGAACATATTCCTTAATCTGTTAGCACTAGAAAGTTGGGGAAATGCACAATGTAACCCAATGTGATATACATCACAAACATCAACATCTCTCACCCCATCCGTCTGCCTTAAAATCTGAGATTTTTTTAAAGCCTTTAAGTCATCCCAGTTTTTGACATGTTTCTGTGCATTTTTTCATTTTTCTTTGTGCTTTTTTACTTTTTGGTGCCTGCACCAGGGCTTGTACACAGGTCCTGAGTGCTATCCCTTAGCCTTTGCACTCAAGGATAGTGGTCTACCACTTGAACCACAGCTCTGTTTCCTGATTTTTTGGTGATTAATTGTAGATAAGAGACTTTCTGGTGCATGCTTTCTTTGAACCTTGATTCTCAGAAATCATTCTCTTGAGGATTACAGACATGAGCCACTGGCACCTTGCTCCTTTGAGCTTTTATTCTTCACACATACGCACATAGAGTCTTGTCAACAAGTTGCTGCTGCCATTAACTTTTTAATATAGTTATTGTTAACACTAGAGTTTTGTTGAGCAGTTAATGTTTAGCTGGCCAAATAGTATCTGCAACATAACTTTCCCCCAAATTACAATGTCCCTTAGTATCTGAAGTGGGTTGGCTCTACAACCCATGTGGCTAATGAAGTTCTTTTGATATAAAACAGTATAATACTTGCATATAAACTACAAACATCCTTCATATACTTTGTCTTCTCTAGATTGCTTACAGTAAGTAATATAATTGAAATAATGTGTAGCTAGATTTTATACCATGTTATAGGGCATTATGACAAGAAAACAGTGTGAATGTGTTTTAGTACAGATGCACTGCTTTTCCCTTAAAGATGTACAATCTGTAATTGGTTGAATTTGCATATGCAGAGTATTTATTTGTGCATTATTTATAGAAACTATGCTGTAAGAAAGTTGGTCTTTGGTAAAATGATGATGGTTCTATGTTGAAACTGAAATGGACACCATGAGGAGACTGTGAGTTTTGTGTCTGCATATAAATGACAGGCAAGATCTTGAGAAATTACTAATATTGTAGCCAATATTGACTGAGAAATCCAATGCATTTCACAGAGAGAGTGTAAATCTGGCCACATTGTAACGAGTACAACAGAAGGAAAATTGAAAGACTAACTTGTTCCCATTGAAATGAATGTCCACTGTCATCAGGTGTTTGAGCAGGGAGTTGTGGATAGCTCTTTGGCCAAGCAAAGCACATTTTATACGTGTCTGGTAGGACTTGCAATAGAATGACACAGCAGCTCTACAAGCTATTGAGCTTTGGTGAGTGATTGTTTTCCCTTCCATATATCGTTTCAAACTATGGGCTTCAAGGAAGTCTGCAACATAAAAATGACTTTTTGTTTTGACAGACCTGGGGCTTGAACTCAGGGCCTGGGCACTGAGCTTTTGCTCAAGGCTGGCACTCAGCTCTACTCTGAACTATCTGTTGGTTGGAGCTAAGTGTCTTGTGGACTTTTCCTGCCCAGGCTTGCTTTGAACTGTGATCCTCAGATCTCATTTCTGAATAGCTAGGATTGTAGGCATAGGCCACCAGTACCTGACTTCCTGACTTTTTCTCCTCTGTCCTTTGTCCTCCTCCTCAGGCCCCCTTCCTTCCTTCCTCCTCCTTTTTTCATCTTTCTTCTTTTTTCCCCTTTTCTTCATTGCTTTGCTTTCTGAGAGAAGTCAATGATCAGCCAACCATGAAATGGGAAAGTGGACCAAATAAGGCTGGATAATTTATTTGAGCCAAACAGAGGTATTATAATCTATTAAAAATATTTAGCCAAACACACTGTATCTGTGACTTTATCTCCTAACCCTGCAGACTGTCTGGTAGTTGCCCAGGACCTGAGGCAGGAAGGCGGACCCGTGTGCCTGAACTTTCCAGTCATGTCTTTGCAACTGGTAGTTTTTAATAAAAGAAAAACTCTAACATTGTGAAATTACATCAGTGAAGAAACCATAGCTTTTTATGTTCTTGTATATGCTTTTCTTCTGTGCAATGTTATTCAATGCCCTAAATTTCAGCTACTTTTGAGATATTTTCTTGAATGTTGAGATTAGTCTGGAAATCAGGCTAGGAATAAATGAAATGCTGGTGTGGTAATAAAATTTATGTTACCATTTTATGAATATGAAAATGTCTAATTGTTATAACACAAGGTATCTTTGGATTAAGAAGTCTAGGACATTTTATTCTTTTACACCTTTTTTTTAAAGCAGGAAAACCTTTGCTTCTACCATCAGTCTTGAAGCAGAAATCCCAGAAAAAAGAATTTTATAATCAGTCACAAAGAATTCCTACACGCATCATGTATCCCTTCCTCATCATTTCCCATTTCTTAGGAGTCTCCACATTGTTTAATTGTAATCATGTGCAACTAGCATTTTAAAGCTTCACACTGCTTTCACATTTATGGGATATGATGAGAAGATTAAGAATGGTTGAAACTCAAGAGTAAATACAGGAAACTTAAGAGTAGATGTAGAAATGTGACTCCACCAGGCTTTCATGGAGCACACATTACCCCAGTGGGCTTCATGTTGTGGCCATCCATGTATAGAAGAACAAACTAGAAGGTGCACTGTCCCAAACAACCCTCATTCTAGTCAGGCCCCTCTCCTGTACTCTGCTTTGCAATTCTGTAGCAGGAATCTAAACTCTGGTTTCCTTCCATTGCATTGGTGTTGTTTGACCTGACTTTCCCTCAGCTTGGAACTTACGCATATGGGACTCAGGTGGCAGGGCCCTGCCTTTCCAGGGCCTGCACTTAGTATTCAATCTATTGTGGAGCAGAGGGATGTTCATGACCCATAGCAAAACTCCTCCACGTCCCATAAAGTGACATGTTGTTTCCATTAAGGGATCATTTTCTTAAGTGAAATCATGACCAGTCATGATGGCATGGAAGTATACAGAGGCCAAGTGACTATGTGTTACTTTAATTACCAAAGAAGTAACTATTATGATTCCATAATGGTTCAAAGAAGAATTTTAAGACTGAAACAGTGGTTTTATTGTTTCTTTAGTTCAGAAGTAATTGAAATGGAATATGTAAATAGAGTCAAAGTGGACTTTTCCAAGTGAGAAAGAGAAGCCAATTGCACTTCGAAAGAAACTATATGACTATAGCAAGAAAGACATCGCCAATTAACAAATATTTATTTTCCTTTGCTATTCTCTGCTATTTATCCTGTTACATAGTAGTGGAATGAATTAGGAAGAGAGTGATGTAGAGTGCATGGTTTTCCATTGCAACACAAACTCTATCTATCTATCTATCTATCTATCTATCTATCTATCTATCTACCTACCTACCTACCTACCTACCTACCTATATTTTTGCTGTTCCCGGGGTTTGAACTCAGGCTTGGACACAGTCCCTGAGCTTTTTTTGCTTAAGGCTAGCACTCTGTCACTTGAGCAATAGCTCTACTTCCAGCTTTTTGGTGGTTAATTGAAGAGAAGAGTCTCACAGAGTTTTCCTGTCCAGGCTGGGTTAGAACCTCGATCCTCAGATCTCAGCCTCCTGAATAGCTAGGATTAGTGGCTACAGCCACTGGCTTCCAGCTTACTTTCCCTATAGTCTTAAACTATATAGGAATCAACTCTTTGGTAAGCTTTTTTCCATTTTTATGTTTATATTACTAATGATTATTTTGTCTCTATTTTCCTATCTTATGATTATTTAATTATAAGACAATTGTTTATTTTTTATTTGATTAGTTATTTAAAGGACGGGTCTTTGGGGCTTTATATCATAGGATCCAAAGGTAGCACTAATGTCTGTGAACCTTAAAATTATACTACCACTTTTTTGATGACCAAAGCTCATTAGAAACTGGAGCCTGTGGCTCAGGCCTGTAATCCCAGATCCTCATGAGTTTGGAGGATTGTGCTTTGAAACCCGCCCTGGGTAGGGAAGTCCATGACATCCATCCTCCATGAACCACCAAAGTACCAGAAATTGTGCTATTTCTCATGGGGTAGCAGGCCAGCATGGAGTGACAAAGCTAAGGGACATAGCCCAGTCTCTGAGTTCAATTTTCAGTGCTGGCTCAAAAACCAAAACCCCACCAAAACACAAATGACCTGAAAGACTCTAGTCCCTGTGCGTAGGAACTAATAATTTGTCCTACTACTGTGAAGGGAAGAGCTTCTGAGTTCTTACAAAAACTATCTTTAAGTATTTGTGCAAAGGAGTTGCCATTTGACAAAGCAGTTTATGAATATGGCCCATCTTAACCCACCTCACCCCTTTCAACATTCTTGCCCCTCCTTCCTCTGCCCAGCCCTTCCGTTTTCTTACTTTTGTAGTATGTACAATGAATTCTTGACTACAATTCCCCCCTTCCCCTTCATTTGTCCCCCGCTCTTCCCTTGCCCCCACTTGATGAGCTGCTGTTTTTCACCCTTATGCTTTGGGAAGTAATGATAAGCACCACCCCCCCGCCGCCAGTACTTCCTCAGAACTTTCTAGATTCCTAAGAGTGGTCATTGTAAATGTCTAACACAAGAATAAATAGGATAGCAAGATATGAGAGGGTTAAAGACATGCTTTAATCATAATCTTTGTGATTCGAATAAAGAAATGTTGTTGAATAAAGACACTGCACATTCCTGTTGGATATTTCTCACAGAGTGAACACAGTGCTGTCCCAACTCTTTTACTATATTTAAGTTTTTGGCTCATCACTGGTATTTGTTTCATAATCTAACAAAAAGATCACGTGTCTCTTGCTAGCAAAAGCTGCAGAGGAGGGAATGCTTATTCTATGAGTAGAGAGAGAAGGAAGGCTGGAGAGATGTTTGTGCTTGTGGAGAAGCTTATTTTATTTTATTTTTAATAAACGCAGGCCATGTTTGCCACCTCCCGAATTTTGCGCTACTCTTTTCGCTGTCCTAGCTTTGACTTAGTTTGTTTTATGTTCTCGTTTGGTTAGTTCCTTGAACATCCCATCTAATTTACATCTTATTCATTTTTGTGTTGCAGCTTCTGACAACTGTCTTGAGTCCACACTTCTCTAGATTTTTATACCTAGCAGCCATTTGGCTTCTACTTTTCCTGATCTCTCTCTTCCTCTCTCACTACCTGTGCCTAATGTTGAGGTTATTGTATCCAAAATAGCTCAGGCCTCAGCCACCTTGGTGTGTTCATGCTATCTGTCCCTACCTGCCTCAGTGTCTGTACCTTTTGGCTGGTTTCACTCAGATTATGGCCAGAGAATGGCTGAAGTAAATAACAGGAAGGAAGAAAGGAAATGGATGGTGATTAGCAGTTCTTTGAGGGAAATGTTTACCTTTATTCACAAACAGTGTATGTGTTGGTAGTTTTCCTATTGCCAGAGAAAGAGAGTGTTGATTCTAAATGTTAGTTTTTAACATGAGAATCTTAAGCATTATATGTCATAACTCTAAAAAATGTTAGGTGTTTCAGAATCTTTCAAAAATATTTATTGTCTTTTTTCTCCTTTATTGTCAAAGTGAAGTACAGAGGGGTTACAATTTCATACATAATGCAGTGAGTACATTTCTTGTCCAACATGTTAACTCCTCCTCCCCTCCACATGCCTACCTCTTCCCTCCTGCTTCCCCTTCCACCCACGAGTTGTATGGTTGGTTTACACCAAATGGTTTTGTGAGTATTGTGTTTGGAGTTGTTTGTATTTTTATCCTTTGTCTATTGATTTTGATATTTACTTTCTCTTCCCTAGCTCTAATACACGTATATACAGTATCCAGGGTGCTCAGATGAGATACAGTGATAGTGGGGGTAAAACCACAGGAAGGGAATACGAGAGAAAATATAAAGGGTACGGATTCATATCACATGTTGAAAATAATTACAATAATGATATACCACTTGTTTCCATAACATGGAGCTCATTTCACTTAGCATCATCTTAAGTGTCCATAAGGGCATAGCTATTGGGCTATTATGACTTCGGCTTTGACTAGCCTAAACATGTACTAATTATTCCAAAAAAAATTTACTATGTGAAGTGAGCCAGACCTAAAGAAACATAGACTGTATTGTTTTCCTCATAGGAAAAACATTTTTTTTCTTATTTATTGTCAAAGTGATGTACAGAGAGGTTACAGTTGCATATGTTAGGCATTGGATACATTTCTTATACTGTTTGTTACCTCCTCCCTCACTTACCCTCCCCTCCCCCTGCCCCTCTCCCCCCAGAGTTGTTCACTTGGCTTACACCAAACAGTTTTGAAAGCATTGCCTTTGTAGTCGTTTGTCTTTTTATCTTGTATCTCTCGGTTTTGGTATTCCCTTTCACTTTCCTAATTCTAATACCAGTATATACAGTTTCCAAAGTACTCAAATAAGATAAACTGATAGTGAAGGTACAACCGCAGGAAGGGGATACAAGAGCATCATCAACAGTAGAAGCTACAGTTACACATGGCATGTTGAAAGTAATTACAGCAGTGATATAACAGTTGTTTCCATAAAATGGAGGTTGTTTCACTTAGCCTCATCTTATGTGTTCATAAGAGTATTGCTGTTGGGCTCTTGTGATCCTCTGCTGTGACTAGCCTAAACCTGAGCTAACTATTCCCTATGAGAATAGGGAATCCTATTCATAGCATAGAATCCATGTTTCTTTGGGTCTGGCTCACTTCACTTAGGATAATTTTTTCCAAGTCCTTTCATTTCCTTACAAATGCGGCAATGTCATTCTTTGAGACAGAGGTATGAAATTCCATTGTGTATATGTACCACATTTTCCTGATCCATTCATCTACTGAGCGTTACTGGGTGGGATCCATATTTTAGCTATGCCAAATTGTGCTGTGATGAATATTGTTGTGCTGGTGGCTTTTGTGTGTTCTTCTCTGTGGTCTTTGGGTAGATGCCAAATGTGGGGCTGCTGGATCATAAGGGAGCTCTATGTTTACCTTCTGAGAAATCTCCATACCACTTGCCAGAGTGGCTGAACAAGTTTACATTCCCACCAACGATGAAGTAGGGTTCCCTTTTGTCCACATCCCCTCCAACATTTATTATTGTTAGTTTTCTTGATATAGGTCATTCTTACTGGGGTGAGATGGAATCTCAATGTTGTTTTGATTTGCATTTCTTTTATGGCCAGAGATGTAGAGCACTTTTTCATATGACTCTTGGCCATTCTCATTTCCTCATCAGAGAAGTCTCTTTGTAAGTCTTTAGCCCACTTGTTGAGGGGGCTGTTGGTTCTTTGCGGTTTTGTTTTGGAGGAATTTAATTTTTTGTAGTTCTGCATATATTTTAGATATGAGGTCTTTGTTCATTGTATGGCTGATAAAGATCTTTTCCCAATCTGTAGGCTTTCCATTCATCTTGTGAGCTATGTCCTTTGCCCTGCAGAAGCTCAGCAATTTGATGCAATCCCATTTGCTCGTCCTTTTTGTGATTTGTAGCATTTATGGCTCTTTGTTAAGGAAGGTCTGTCCTGTGCCAAGGAGCCCAAGTGTTTCTCCTACTTCTTTTAGTGCTTTCAAGGTATCTGTTATAATTTCAAGATCTTTGATCCATGTGGAATTGATTTTGGTGCAGGATGATATATAAGGATCTAATTTTGCTTTGTTGTGGGTGTTGAACCAGTTTTTCCATCACCATTTGTTAAAGAGGCTATCTTTCTTCCATCGTATTTTTTTAGCTCCTCTATCAAAGATTAAGGGGGCTTAGTTCTGTGTGTTCACTGCTGGATCTTCAATTCTGTTCCATTGGTCTTCAGGCCTGTTCCATTGCCAATTCCAAGCTGTTTTTATAGCTATAGCTTTATAATACAGCTTGAAGTTTGGTATTGTAATTCCTCCGGCATTGTTCTTTCTGCTTAGGATTGTTTTTGCTAGTCGGGGGGTCATTTATTTTTCCATATAAATTTCTGGATTGCTTCCTCAATTTCATTAAAAAATGGTGTTGGGATATTAGTGGGTATTGCATGGAATTTGTAGATAGCTTTTGGCAATATTGCCATTTTGACTATATTAATCTTCCCAATCGAGGAGCATGGGAGGTTTTTCCATTTCCTTAGTTCTTTTTTTTTTTTTCAAAATTTTATTATCAAAGTGATGTACAGAAAGGTTACAGTTTCATATTTTAGGCACTGGATACATTTCTTGTACAGTTTGTTACCTTGTCCCTCATACCCCTCTCCCTCCTCCCCCTTTCCCTTACCCCCCCCCCCACGGAGATGTTCAGTTCACTTACACCAAACAGTCTAATCATAGAGGTCTTTCACTTCTTTGGTTAAGGTTATTTCTAGGTATTTTATGTTTTTGAGACTATTGCAAAGGGAGTTGCTTTCCTGACTTCAGCCTCTGTCTTCGTGTTATTAGCAAGGCTGTTGATTTTCGAGGGTTTATTTTATATCCTGCAACTTTGCCAAAGTTTTGGATCTGCTCTAGTAGCTAGGGAGTAGAGTCTATGGTGTTCGTTAGGTATAGGATCATGTAATCTGCAAAGAGAGAAAGCTTAACTTCATCTTTTCCTATTTGGATCCCCTTTTTGTTTTCTTCTTGCCTAATTGCTCTGGCTAGGAATGTTAAAGAGGAGGGGAGAGAGCAGACATCTCAATCTTGCTCCTGATTTTCAAAGGAATGGCTTTGGCTTTACACCATTTAGAATTATGCTTGCTGTTGGTTTGTAATAAACTGCCTTTATTATATTCAGGAATGTTCCTTGGAATCCCAATTTCTCCAGGATTTTTATCATAAATGGGTACTGGATTTTATCGAACGCCTTTTCTGCATCCAGAGATATAACCATGTGGTTCTTTACCTTGCTCTGGTTGATGTGGTGGATTACATTAATTGACTTGCGTATATTGAACCAACTTTGCATCCCTGGGATGGATCCAGTTTGAACATAGTGTATGATATTTTTGATGACCTGTTGAAGTCGATTGGACAGAATTTTGTTGAGAATATTTGCATCTATGTTTATCAGGGAAATCGTTCTATAGTTCTGTTTTGTTGATGAGTCCCTGCCTGGTTTTGGGATGAGGGCAATACTGGCTTCATAGAATAAGTCTGGTAGTGAACGTTCTCTTTCAATTTCATTGAAGATTTTGAAAAATATTGGTGTGACTTCTGTTTTGAAAGCCTTGTAGAATTCTGTGAATCCATCTGGACATGGGCTTTTCTCTGATGGGAAATCACTTATTGCTGTTTCTATTTCAAGGCTGGATATGAGTCTGTTTAGAAGGTTTAAATCTTCATGGTTGAGTTTGGGGGTATCAATTTTTTCTAGAAAATCATCCATTTCTTCCAGGTTCTCGAATTTGTTGGCACAAAGGTTTGCAAAAGAGTCCCTTATTGTGTTCTGAATTTTGGTTGTTTCTGTGGTGATGTTACCTGTTTTATCTCGGATCTTGTTTATGTGGGTGTGCTGCCATCGTTTTTTGGTCAGGTTTGCTAGGAATTTGACTATCTTGTTAATATTCTCAAAGAACCAAGTCTTTGTTTTGTTGATTGTTGCGATGGTTTTTTTTTTCTCCCTCTCAAGTATATTTAATTCTGATTCGATTTTAATTATTTGCTTCCATCTATTGACTTGGGGGTATGGCTTCTTGTTCTCTTTTGAGAAGATTAAGGTGATTCCGTAAGTTGTTGAGTTGCTGTTTATCCAGATTGTTGGTGTAGGCACTCAGATATAAATTTTCGTCTGAGTACTGCCTTTGCTGTGTCCCAAAGGAGGTGGTACTTTGTGCACTCACCTTGGTTGAATGCCATAAATATTGAATTACTGGTCTAATTTCTTCAATGACCCACTGATGGTTCAGCAGTGTGTTGCTTAGTCTCCATGGATTGTATCATTTTGTGTGGTGGCTGTTTGAGTTGAGCTTTAATTTTAATCTATTGTGGTCTGAGGGAAGGCAGGGAATGATTTTGATACTTCTGAATTTGTACAGATTTTCTTTGTGCCCTAAGATGTGATATATTTTGGAGAATGTTTCATGGGCTGCTGAAAAGAATGTGTATTCTGGTATTGCTTGATGGAATATTCTGTAGATGTTGGTTAAGTCTAGTTGGTCTATGCAGTTGATTAGTTCTGTGGATTCTTTGGTCAGTTTTTGGCCTGTTGGTCTGTCCAGAGGTGACAGTGGAGTGTTAAAGTCTCCAACAATCAATGTGTTTGGGACTATGAGTGATTTTAGAGTCAGTAGTGTTGGTTTGATGAAGTTGGGTTCTCCTGTATTTGGTGTGTGGATATTTAAGATGGTTATATCCTCCTGTAGGAGACATCGCTTTATTAGTATGTAGTAACCTTCTTTGTCTCTTCTTACCATTTTTCATTTGAAGTCGATTTTATCTGATGCTAGAATTCCACTCCAGCCTGCATTTGGGGGCCATTTATTGGTAGATTTTATTCCAGCCTTTCACCTTTAGAAGAAGTTTGCTTTTGCTAGATAGATGTGTCTCTTGGAGGCAGCAGAAAGACGGATCTTGATGTTTGATCCAAGTAATGAGCCTATGTCGTTTGAATGAAGAATTAAGTCCATTAATGTTGAGAGTTAGGTTTGAGAGATGATCATTTGTCCTTTCATTGTAGCTATCTTGTTAAAAGCTGTGTCTTCCCAATTCTTGATCTAATATTCTGGTTTTCTATTTAGGGTTCATTTCTCTGTCTGTATTGGGATCTTGATTATTTTCCCTGTATAGTACATCTTTGAGGATTTTCTGTAAAGCTGGTTTGGTGGAGATACATTGTTTCAGTTTTTCCTTCCTGTGGAAGACTTTTATTTGACCTTCAGCTATGAATGAGAGTTTAGCTGGGTACAGCATTCTTGGTTGATATTTATTATTATTTAGGGTTTGGCATACCTCATTCCAGGATCTCCTTGCTTTTCATGGTCTCTGCTGAGAAGTCTGGGGTAATTCTGCTTGCTTTTCCTTTATTTGTGATTACTTTCTTCTCCGTAACATCTTTAAGGATTCTTTCCTTGGACTCTACTGATCCTGTTATGATCACAATGTGTCAGTGGGATGTCCTATTCTGATCTGGTCGCTTTGGGGTTCTAAATGCTTCTTGTATCTGTATCGGCCTACCTTCCTGGATAGTTGGGAAGTTCTTGGCTAATATTCTGTTAAATAGGTTGCATATTCCATTAACTTCTTTCTCCTGGTTTTTCTCAATTCCTATTCGCCTCAAATAGTGCTTCCTGCTTGTGTCTTGGAGCTCCTGGAGTGATCTGTTTTATCGATTGGATTGGTTTTGTATTTTTGTGTGACATTTCTCCATAGATTCTAGGGAATCTTCAGCTCCTGAGATTTGATCCTCTGCTTCACCTACTTGAGACTGTAGGCTAGTTACTTGATTTTGAATCTCTTTTCCTTCAGACTGGTCTTTCCTGATGATTTCCATGTCCTTGCTAGAAGTATCTCTTAGGTCCTGCATGGACATCTTTACATTATTAATTTGGTTTTGAGTGCTGTCTCTCAAATCTTTTAGCTGGGTAGTTATCTTTTCATATGACTCTTGAAGTTCATTTATCTTTCTCTTTGTTGAGGCCATGAAATCATCTATTACTTTATGGATGGATTGATGTATGGATGGATTCAAACTTTTCATTTAACATGTTTATCAGTAGACTTTGTAGAGCATTTTGAGGGTTCTCTTCTATGTCTTTGATTGACTGCTCTGCTTCCTGCTTGTTTTGAGTGGGAGATATGACTGCATTGTTTGCCATCTTGTGTTTTTTCTGCCCATTTGGATTGGGAATGCCTATCTAAGAGCACCTGTGAGCACTGTTTAAGATCCAAAGCAGACCTTACCAAGCACTGATGTGTAAATCTTAGAAGTTCACAATTATACACAGATACTTGGTATAACTGTATATAAAATTAGATTTGGTGTTCCTAAAAATACAATTTCAAAATAACAACCAATCCTGTATTCAATAGTTAATAAGTACTGTTAAAATATTATGAGCTGGATTTCTCTATAAACTACTTTGATTCACTTGGATTGAACAGGGATATCCTCTATCCAATAACCCAGCAATGATATTCATAGGCAGCATCATCACTGTCATGCAGATCTCCAAGAGCAGAGGCAGCTTGGCATCAAGTACGGAGACCTTTGTGTAGCGGACAGCACAAGAGGGGAGCCTTCGCCATATGATTGGTTTCCGGGAACTTCAAAAAACAAGTAACGTGTAAACACTTTGAACTCCCTCTGTCCAACCTCATACCTGACACACTCATGCAACCGCACATGAACAAAAAATTCCTCACAGGCGAGCCGACTCTCTCTCTCTCTCTTTCTCTCTCTTCCTCCCCGCCACCCCCAAATGCTCACTATAACACACTGTGCCGGGTCCTCCAGGATCTACATCCACATACCTATTTGCACATATGCAGACGTAGGCTTAGGAAGCACACTCTTGTACAGCATCAGGAACAAACGCATGTAGGCAAGCAGGGGCACACACACGCACACGTGAGCGCACCCAGTACACAGTGGCTTGGAAGGTGCTAAGGGGTTTTCGAGGACTGTGTCCTACTTGCTCAAGACCAGGGTGTTGTTCTTGTGGTGGGCGTGGCTAAGGAGCCCAGCGCTGCTTACTGGACAGTCCATTGGCACTTGGGCCTCCCCCTGCTGTCCTCACCAGTCTCCCATTCCCTGAACCAGGCAGCTTCGGAGACCTGGGTAGCAACAAACTCTTCGGGAAAGCAATCAAGGCAGAAATGTCAATGTAACAGGACCACATGATTACGCCCCAGTAGTGCCCCAACCAAGGATGGCATTCGTTACCCCTCAGGTCTACACCCTAAAGCACAGCGCTGCGCGCAGAGAATGGAGCAGGCCTGTGCCCCAGAATCCCTTGCCTCTTCTCCCTTCTACTTGGTCCCAGGGTGGTGGGGCGCCCAACCTGGCCTTCCTAGCCACCACCTGCCATCTGCAGCTGAGTTCCTGAGGCTTGTCCCCTGCACACATACCTCCTTTGCTGATAACTCCCTCCGAGTTCTCTCTCCTAGCCCTCCTGTCCCTGCCTTGCTGCTCTGGACTGCTTTCAACTCACACATGCCTCTGCGTCACTGCCTCTTTGCCTCTGCCTCTGCTTCCCAATTTCCCCCTCCTCCTCTTGAGGTTCACAGGCTGCACACCTCCCCATGCACCGCTTCACTTCTTCTGGGGAAATGACAACTGCGTCACCCTGGCCTAGCCCTTCTTATCTCCTCCAAATCTTTCTCTGCTCTCACCCTCTGCACACCTGGGATCTCTCAGTCCTCTGGTGAACACCAATCCCCATTTATCTAATCTGTTGTCTGCCTGCTCTGTGCCCAAGCCCCTCAGCTCCTTTTCTGTGCACAGGAGGTTTGTGACAAAGGTAGGAGGGAAGCGGCACTCCTTTCCTGCCTTCTGGTTTTATGACTGACATCCGATTGGTCTGGAAACGGCCTCTGCCCCCTTGGCCAAGACCACCTGAAGACCTTGCCTGGCTTGCTAGGCAGCAGCCCTGTGTTTTTCTGAGCAGGAAGGACTGCACATATGCGACCCACTATGCAGAAAAGCCTCCAGGGGGTGGCCGGATGTTTTGTTTCTCCATTCCTTGCCCACTTTGTTGATGTGTGCTTTCATTTGCATTCCAACAGGAACAGCCTTAAGGGAGGGGTAGTGAGGCTGCTTAGAGGTAGGCAGTTGGTGCTCACAGGCCAGCAGGGCCTCCTGGTGCCTCACTAACTGTGCATTTGCACCTGGGGTGCTGGGAAGCCTCTGGGCAATGCCCATATGGTTTGGAGCTCTGTGACATGGCCAGGTACCAGGCGCCTCCTGCTGACTTGAGCCAGTGTTCCAACTGGAGTTGCCATAGCAAAAAGGGCAAAGGGCCCCTTGGGGGTTTGCTGTAAGTTCTCACTAATTCTCACAGGCCTTCGGAGATGCACAGGATGTGTAGAGCCGCACATCCCTCCCCTGACCATTCTGCTGGGAACGGCTTGGGCCAGGGTCCTAGGCAAATACACTTTCCACCTCCCCTCCTGCTCCATCTTCCCACATCCTGGTTGAACCCGTGTGACACAGCTCCCCACCGCCTCTGCCCTTGCCAGTCCTGAAAGTGGCTGGTGTATGCATCCGCCACCTCTCTCACAATCAACCTCATCTCTCTTGCTCAGAGCATAAGGGAGATACAAGGTTAGCAGTTCAGAGAATCTGGGCATCTCCTTTCTGCGCTAGTGTCTGCTTAACTCTTGTCTTCCCGCTTGCCTTGGCCTCTCTGGCTCAGATCCCTGCCTGCTACTTCCTGCTTTTGAGCAGCCAAGGATTATACTGGCTAGAGGCAGGAGCTGGCAATCCTGGTGCCCGTGGCTCACAGCCATATGTTTTAGGCTCCTTCAGGAAGCTCTGCTAAGACACCAGGGAAAGGGATATCTGACCCTTCCCTGCCGTGACCAAGGCACACTAGCACCCAGCAATGATATTCATAGGCAGCATCATCACTGTCATGCAGATCTCCAAGAGCAGAGGCAGCGTGGCATCAAGTACGGAGACCTTTGTGTAGAGGACAGCACAAGAGGGGAGCCTTCGCCATATGATTGGTTTCCGGGAACTTCAAAAAACAAGTAACGTGTAAACACTTTGAACTCCCTCTGTCCAACCTCATACCTGACACACTCATGCAACCGCACATGAACAAAAAATTCCTCACAGGCGAGCCGACTCTCTCTCTCTCTCTTTCTCTCTCTTCCTCCCCGCCACCCCCACATGCTCACTATAACACACTGTGCCGGGTCCTCCTGGATCTACATCCACATACCTATTTGCACATATGCAGACGTAGGCTTAGGAAGCACACTCTTGTACAGCATCAGGAACACACGCATGTAGGCAAGCAGTGGCACACACATGCACACGTGAGCGCACCCAGTACACAGTGGCTTGGAAGGTGCTAAGGGGTTTTCGAGGACTGTGTCCTACTTGCTCAAGTCCAGGGTGTTGTTCTTGTGGTTGGCGGGGCTAAGGAGCCCAGCGCTGCTTACTGAACAGTCCATTGGCACTTGGGCCTCCCCCTGCTGTCCTCACCAGTCTCCCATTCCCTGAACCATGCAGCTTCGGAGACCTGGGTAGCAACAAACTCTTCGGGAAAGCAATCACGGCAGAAATGTCAATGTAACAGGACCACATGAATACGCCCCAGTAGTGCCCCAACCAAGGATGGCATTCGTTACCCCTCAGGTCTACACCCTAAAGCCCAGCGCTGCGCGCAGAGAATGGGGCAGGCCTGTGCCCCAGAATCCCTTGCCTCTTCTCCCTTCTACTTGGTCCCAGGGTGGTGGGGCGCCCAACCTGGCCTTCCTAGCCACCACCTGCCATCTGCAGCTGAGTTCCTGAGGCTTGTCCCCTGCACACATACCTCCTTTGCTGATAACTCCCTCCGAGTTCTCTCTCCTAGCCCTCCTGTCCCTGCCTTGCTGCTCTGGACTGCTTTCAACTCACACATGCCTCTGCGTCACTGCCTCTTTGCCTCTGCCTCTGCTTCCCAATTTCCCCCTCCTCCTCTTGAGGTTCACAGGCTGCACACCTCCCCATGCACCTCTTCACTTCTTCTGGGGAAATGACAACTGCGTCACCCTGGCCTAGCCCTTCTTATCTTCTCCAAATCTCCCTCTGCTCTCACCCTCTGCACACCTGGGATCTCTCAGTCCTCTGGTGAACACCAATCCCCATTTATCTAATCTGTTGTCTGCCTGCTCTGTGCCCAAGCCCCTCTGCTCCTTTTCTGTGCACAGGAGGTTTGTGACAAAGGTAGGAGGGAAGCGGCACTCCTTTCCTGCCTTCTGGTTTTATGACTGACATCCGATTGGTCTAGAAACGGCCTCTGCCCTTTGGCCAAGACCACCTGAAGACCTTGCCTGGCTTGCTAGGCAGCAGCCCTGTGTTTTTTCTGAGCAGGAAGGACTGCACATATGCGACCCACTATGCAGAAAAGCCTCCAGGGGGTGGCCGGATGTTTTGTTTCTCCATTCCTTGTCCACTTGGTTGATGTGTGCTTTCATTTGCATTCCAACAGGAACAGCCTTAAGGGAGGGGTAGTGAGGCTGCTTAGAGGTAGGCAGTTGGTGCTCACAGGCCAGCAGGTGCCTCACTAACAGTGCATTTGCACCTGGGGTGCTGGGAAGCCTCTGGGCAGTGCCCATATGGTTTGGAGCTCTGTGACATGGCCAGGTACTAGGCGCCTCCTGCTGACTTGAGCCAGTGTTCCAACTGGAGTTGCCATAGCAAAAAGGGCACAGGGCCCCTTGGGGGTTTGCTGTAAGTTCTCACTAGTTCTCACAGGCCTTCGGGGATGCACAGGATGTGTAGAGCCGCACATCCCTCCCCTGACCATTCTGCTGGGAACGGCTTGGGCCAGGGTCCTAGGCAAATACACTTTCCACCTCCCCTCCTGCTCCATCTTCCCACATCCTGGTTGAACCCGTGTGACACAGCTCCCCACCGCCTCTGCCCTTGCCAGTCCTGGAAGTGGCTGGTGTATGGATCCGCCACCTCTCTCACAATCAACCTCATCTCTCTTGCTCAGAGCATAAGGGAGATACAAGGTTAGCAGGTCAGCGAATCTGGGCATCTCCTTTCTGCGCTAGTGTCTGCTTAACTCTTGTCTTCCCGCTTGCCTTGGCCTCTCTGGCCCAGATCCCTGCCTGCTACTTCCTGCTATTGAGCAGCCAAGGATTATACTGGCTAGAGGCAGGAGCTGGCAATCCTGGTGCCCGTGGCTCACAGCCATATGTTTGAGGCTCCTTCAGGAAGCTCTGCTAAGACACCAGGGAAAGGGATATCTGACCCTTCCCTGCCGTGACCAAGGCACACTAGCACCCAGCAATGATATTCATAGGCAGCATCATCACTGTCATGCAGATCTCCAAGAGCAGAGGCAGCTTGGCATCAAGTACGGAGACCTTTGTGTAGAGGACAGCACAAGAGGGGAGCCTTCGCCATATGATTGGTTTCCGGGAACTTCAAAAAACAAGTAACGTGTAAACACTTTGAACTCCCTCTGTCCAACCTCATACCTGACACACTCCTGCAACCGCACATGAACAAAAAATTCCTCACAGGCGAGCCGACTCTCTCTCTCTCTCTTTCTCTCTCTTCCTCCCCGCCACCCCCACATGCTCACTATAACACACTGTGCCGGGTCCTCCTGGATCTACATCCACATACCTATTTGCACATATGCAGACTTAGGCTTAGGAAGCACACTCTTGTACAGCATCAGGAACACACGCATGTAGGAAAGCAGGGGCACACACACGCACAGGTGACCGCACCCAGTACACAGTGGCTTGGAAGGTGCTGAGGGGTTTTCGAGGACTGTGTCCTACTTGCTCAAGTCCAGGGTGTTGTTCTCGTGGTGGGCGTGGCTAAGGAGCCCAGCGCTGCTTACTGGACAGGTCCATTGGCACTTGGGCCTCCCCCTGCTGTCCTCACCAGTCTCCCATTCCCTGAACCATGCAGCTTCGGAGACCTGGGTAGCAACAAACTCTTCGGGAAAGCAATCAAGGCAGAAATGTCAATGTAACAGGACCACATGATTACGCCCCAGTAGTGCCCCAACCAAGGATGGCATTCGTTACCCCTCAGGTCTACACCCTAAAGCCCAGCGCTGCGCGCAGAGAATGGGGCAGGCCTGTGCCCCAGAATCCCTTGCCTCTTCTCCCTTCTACTTGGTCCCAGGGTGGTGGGGCGCCCAACCTGGCCTTCCTAGCCACCACCTGCCATCTGCAGCTGAGTTCCTGAGGCTTGTCCCCTGCACACATACCTCCTTTGCTGATAACTCCCTCCGAGTTCTCTCTCCTAGCCCTCCTGTCCCTGCCTTGCTGCTCTGGACTGCTTTCAACTCACACATGCCTCTGCGTCACTGCCTCTTTGCCTCTGCCTCTGCTTCCCAATTTCCCCCTATTCCTCTTGAGGTTCACAGGCTACACACCTCCCCATGCACCTCTTCACTTCTTCTGGGGAAATTACAACTGCCTCACCCTGGCCTAGCCCTTCTTATCTTCTCCAAATCTCCCTCTGCTCTCACCCTCTGCACACCTGGGATCTCTCAGTCCTCTGGTGAACACCAATCCCCATTTATCTAATCTGTTGTCTGCCTGCTCTGTGCCCAAGACCCTCTGCTCCTTTTCAGTGCACAGGAGGTTTGTGACAAAGGTAGGAGGGAAGCGGCACTCCTTTCCTGCCTTCTGGTTTTGTGACTGACATCCGATTGGTCTGGAAACGGCCTCTGCCCCCTTGGCCAAGACCACCTGAAGACCTTGCCTGGCTTGCTAGGCAGCAGCCCTGTGTTTTTCTGAGCAGGAAGGACTGCACATATGCGACCCACTATGCAGAAAAGCCTCCAGGGGGTGGCCGGATGTTTTGTTTCTCCATTCCTTGCCCACTTTGTTGATGTGTGCTTTCATTTGCATTCCAACAGGAACAGCCTTAAGGGAGGGGTAGTGAGGCTGCTTAGAGGTAGGCAGTTGGTGCTCACAGGCCAGCAGGGCCTCCTGGTGCCTCACTAACAGTGCATTTGCACCTGGGGTGCTGGGAAGCCTCTGGGCAGTGCCCATATGGTTTGGAGCTCTGTGACATGGCCAGGTACTAGGCGCCTCCTGCTGACTTGAGCCAGTGTTCCAACTGGAGTTGCCATAGCAAAAAGGGCACAGGGCCCCTTGGGGGTTTGCTGTAAGTTCTCACTAGTTCTCACAGGCCTTCGGGGATGCACAGGATGTGTAGAGCCGCACATCCCTCCCCTGACCATTCTGCTGGGAACGGCTTGGGCCAGGGTCCTAGGCAAATACACTTTCCACCTCCCCTCCTGCTCCATCTTCCCACATCCTGGTTGAACCCGTGTGACACAGCTCCCCACCGCCTCTGCCCTTGCCATTCCTGGAAGTGGCTGGTGTATGGATCTGCCACCTCTCTCACAATCAACCTCATCTCTCTTGCTCAGAGCATAAGGGAGATACAAGGTTAGCAGGTCAGCGAATCTGGGCATCTCCTTTCTGCGCTAGTGTCTGCTTAACTCTTGTCTTCCCGCTTGCCTTGGCCTCTCTGGCCCAGATCCCTGCCTGCTACTTCCTGCTATTGAGCAGCCAAGGATTATACTGGCTAGAGGCAGGAGCTGGCAATCCTGGTGCCCGTGGCTCACAGCCATATGTTTTAGGCTCCTTCAGGAAGCTCTGCTAAGACACCAGGGAAAGGGATATCTGACCCTTCCCTGCCGTGACCAAGGCACACTAGCACCCAGCAATGATATTCATAGGCAGCATCATCACTGTCATGCAGATCTCCAAGAGCAGAGGCAGCTTGGCATCAAGTACGGAGACCTTTGTGTAGAGGACAGCACAATAGGGGAGCCTTCGCCATATGATTGGTTTCCGGGAACTTCAAAAAACAAGTAACGTGTAAACACTTTGAACTCCCTCTGTCCAACCTCATACCTGACACACTCCTGCAACCGCACATGAACAAAAAATTCCTCACAGGCGAGCCGACTCTCTCTCTCTCTCTTTCTCTCTCTTCCTCCCCGCCACCCCCACATGCTCACTATAACACACTGTGCCGGGTCCTCCTGGATCTACATCCACATACCTATTTGCACATATGCAGACTTAGGCTTAGGAAGCACACTCTTGTACAGCATCAGGAACGCACGCATGTAGGCAAGCAGGGGCACACACACGCACACGTGAGCGCACCCAGTACACAGTGGCTTGGAAGGTGCTAAGGGGTTTTCGAGGACTGTGTCCTACTTGCTCAAGTCCAGGGTGTTGTTCTCGTGGTGGGCGTGGCTAAGGAGCCCAGCGCTGCTTACTGGACAGGTCCATTGGCACTTGGGCCTCCCCCTGCTGTCCTCACCAGTCTCCCATTCCCTGAACCATGCAGCTTCGGAGACCTGGGTAGCAACAAACTCTTCGGGAAAGCAATCAAGGCAGAAATGTCAATGTAACAGGACCACATGATTACGCCCCAGTAGTGCCCCAACCAAGGATGGCATTCGTTACCCCTCAGGTCTACACCCTAAAGCCCAGCGCTGCGCGCAGAGAATGGGGCAGGCCTGTGCCCCAGAATCCCTTGCCTCTTCTCCCTTCTACTTGGTCCCAGGGTGGTGGGGCGCCCAACCTGGCCTTCCTAGCCACCATCTGCCATCTTCAGCTGAGTTCCTGAGGCTTGTCCCCTGCACACATACCTCCTTTGCTGATAACTCCCTCCGACTTCTCTCTCCTAGCCCTCCTGTCCCTGCCTTGCTGCTCTGGACTGCTTTCAACTCACACATGCCTCTGCGTCACTGCCTCTTTGCCTCTGCCTCTGCTTCCCAATTTCCCCCTCCTCCTCTTGAGGTTCACAGGCTGCACACCTCCCCATGCACCTCTTCACTTCTTCTGGGGAAATGACAACTGCCTCACCCTGGCCTAGCCCTTCTTATCTTCTCCAAATCTCCCTCTGCTCTCACCCTCTGCACACCTGGGATCTCTCAGTCCTCTGGTGAACACCAATCCCCATTTATCTAATCTGTTGTCTGCCTGCTCTGTGCCCAAGCCCCTCTGCTCCTTTTCTGTGCACAGGAGGTTTGTGACAAAGGTAGGAGGGAAGCGGCACTCCTTTCCTGCCTTCTGGTTTTATGACTGACATCCGATTGGTCTAGAAACGGCCTCTGCCCTTTGGCCAAGACCACCTGAAGACCTTGCCTGGCTTGCTAGGCAGCAGCCCTGTGTTTTTCTGAGCAGGAAGGACTGCACATATGCGACCCACTATGCAGAAAAGCCTCCAGGGGGTGGCCGGATGTTTTGTTTCTCCATTCCTTGCCCACTTTGTTGATGTGTGCTTTCATTTGCATTCCAACAGGAACAGCCTTAAGGGAGGGGTAGTGAGGCTGCTTAGAGGTAGGCAGTTGGTGCTCACAGGCCAGCAGGGCCTCCTGTTGCCTCACTAACAGTGCATTTGCACCTGGGGTGCTGGGAAGCCTCTGGGCAGTGCCCATATGGTTTGGAGCTCTGTGACATGGCCAGGTACTAGGCGCCTCCTGCTGACTTGAGCCAGTGTTCCAACTGGAGTTGCCATAGCAAAAAGGGCACAGGGCCCCTTGGGGGTTTGCTGTAAGTTCTCACTAGTTCTCACAGGCCTTCGGGGATGCACAGGATGTGTAGAGCCGCACATCCCTCCCCTTACCATTCTGCTGGGAACGGCTTGGGCCAGGGTCCTAGGCAAATACACTTTCCACCTCCCCTCCTGCTCCATCTTCCCACATCCTGGTTGAACCCGTGTGACACAGCTCCCCACCGCCTCTGCCCTTGCCAGTCCTGGAAGTGGCTGGTGTATGGATCTGCCAACTCTCTCACAATCAACCTCATCTCTCTTGCTCAGAGCATAAGGGAGATACAAGGATAGCAGGTCAGCGAATCTGGGCATCTCCTTTCTGCGCTAGTGTCTGCTTAACTCTTGTCTTCCCGCTTGCCTTGGCCTCTCTGGCCCAGATCCCTGCCTGCTACTTCCTGCTATTGAGCAGCCAAGGATTATACTGGCTAGAGGCAGGAGCTGGCAATCCTGGTGCCCGTGGCTCACAGCCATATGTTTTAGCCTCCTTCAGGAAGCTCTGCTAAGACACCAGGGAAAGGGATATCTGACCGTTCCCTGCCGTGACCAAGGCACACTAGCACCCAGCAATGATATTCATAGGCAGCATCATCACTGTCATGCAGATCTCCAAGAGCAGAGGCAGCTTGGGATCAAGTAGGAGACCTTTGTGTAGAGGACAGCACAAGAGGGGAGCCTTCGCCATATGATTGGTTTCCGGGAACTTCAAAAAACAAGTAACGTGTAAACACTTTGAACTCCCTCTGTCCAACCTCATACCTGACACACTCATGCAACCGCACATGAACAAAAAATTCCTCACAGGCGAACCGACTCTCTCTCTCTCTCTTTCTCTCTCTTCCTCCCCGCCACCCCCACATGCTCACTATAACACACTGTGCCGGGTCCTCCTCTATCTACATCCACATACCTATTTGCACATATGCAGACTTAGGCTTAGGAAGCACACTCTTGTACAGCATCAGGAACACACGCATGTAGGCAAGCAGGGGCACACACACGCACACGTGAGCGCACCCAGTACACAGTGGCTTGGAAGGTGCTAAGGGGTTTTCGAGGACTGTGTCCTACTTGCTCAAGTCCAGGGTGTTGTTCTCGTGGTGGGCGTGGCTAAGGAGACCAGCGCTGCTTACTGGACAGTCCATTGGCACTTGGGCCTCCCCCTGCTGTCCTCACCAGTCTCCCATTCCCTGAACCATGCAGCTTCGGAGACCTGGGTAGCAACAAACTCTTCGGGAAAGCAATCAAGGCAGAAATGTCAATGTAACAGGACCACATGATTACGCCCCAGTAGTGCCCCAACCAAGGATGGCATTCGTTACCCCTCAGGTCTACACCCTAAAGCCCAGCGCTGCGCGCACAGAATGGGGCAGGCCTGTGCCCCAGAATCCCTTGGCTCTTCTCCCTTCTACTTGGTCCCAGGGTGGTGGGGCGCCCAACCTGGCCTTCCTAGCCACCACCTGCCATCTGCAGCTGAGTTCCTGAGGCTTGTCCCCTGCACACATACCTCCTTTGCTGATAACTCCCTCTGAGTTCTCTCTCCTAGCCCTCCTGTCCCTGCCTTGCTGCTCTGGACTGCTTTCAACTCACACATGCCTCTGCGTCACTGCCTCTTTGCCTCTGCCTCTGCTTCCCAATTTCCCCCTCTTCCTCTTGAGGTTCTCAGGCTGCACACCTCCCCATGCACCTCTTCACTTCTTCTGGGGAAATGACAACTGCCTCACCCTGGCCTAGCCCTTCTTATCTTCTCCAAATCTCCCTCTGCTCTCACCCTCTGCACACCTGGGCTCTCTCAGTCCTCTGGTGAGCACCAATCCCCATTTATCTAATCTGTTGTCTGCCTGCTCTATGCCCAAGCCCCTCTGCTCCTTTTCTGTGCACAGGAGGTTTGTGACAAAGGTAGGAGGGAAGCGGCACTCCTTTCCTGCCTTCTGGTTTTATGACTGACATCCGATTGGTCTGGAAACGGCCTCTGCCCCCTTGGCCAAGACGACCTGAAGACCTTGCCTGGCTTGCTAGGCAGCAGCCCTGTGTTTTTCTGAGCAGGAAGGACTGCACATATGCCACCCACTATGCAGAAAAGCCTCCAGGGGGTGGCCGGATGTTTTGTTTCTCCATTCCTTGCCCACTTTGTTGATGTGTGCTTTCATTTGCATTCCAACAGGAACAGCCTTAAGGGAGGGGTAGTGAGGCTGCTTAGAGGTAGGCAGTTGGTGCTCACAGGCCAGCAGGGCCTCCTGGTGCCTCACTAACAGTGCATTTGCACCTGGGGTGCTGGGAAGCCTCTGGGCAGTGCCCATATGGTTTGGAGCTCTGTGACATGGCCAGGTACTAGGCGCCTCCTGCTGACTTGAGCCAGTGTTCCAACTGGAGTTGCCATAGCAAAAAGGGCACAGGGCCCCTTGTGGGTTTGCTGTAAGTTCTCACTAGTTCTCACAGGCCTTCGGGGATGCACAGGATGTGTAGAGCCACACATCCCTCCCCTGACCATTCTGCTGGGAACGGCTTGGGCCAGGGTCCTAGGCAAATACACTTTCCACCTCCCCTCCTGCTCCATCTTCCCACATCCTGGTTGAACCCGTGTGACACAGCTCCCCACCGCCTCTGCCCTTGCCAGTCCTGGAAGTGGCTGGTGTATGGATCCGCCACCTCTCTCACAATCAACCTCATCTCTCTTGCTCAGAGCATAAGGGAGATACAAGGTTAGCAGGTCAGCGAATCTAGGCATCTCCTTTCTGCGCTAGTGTCTGCTTAACTCTTGTCTTCCCGCTTGCCTTGGCCTCTCTGGCCCAGATCCCTGCCTGCTACTTCCTGCTATTGAGCAGCCAAGGATTATACTGGCTAGAAGCAGGAGCTGGCAATCTTGGTGCCCGTGGCTCACAGCCATATGTTTTAGGCTCCTTCAGGAAGCTCTGCTAAGACACCAGGGAAAGGGATATCTGACCCTTCCCTGCCGTGACCAAGGCACACTAGCACCCAGCAATGATATTCATAGGCAGCATCATCACTGTCATGCAGATCTCCAAGAGCAGAGGCAGCTTGGCATCAAGTACGGAGACCTTTGTGTAGAGGACAGCACAAGAGGGGAGCCTTCGCCATATGATTGGTTTCCGGGAACTTCAAAAAACAAGTAACGTGTAAACACTTTGAACTCCCTCTGTCCAACCTCATACCAGACACACTCCTGCAACCGCACATGAACAAAAAATTCCTCACAGGCGAGCCGACTCTCTCTCTCTCTCTTTCTCTCTCTTCCTCCCCGCCACCCCCACATGCTCACTATAACACACTGTGCCGGGTCCTCCTGGATCTACATCCACATACCTATTTGCACATATGCAGACTTAGGCTTAGGAAGCACACTCTTGTACAGCATCAGGAACACACGCATGTAGGAAAGCAGGGGCACACACACGCACAGGTGAGTGCACCCAGTACACAGTGGCTTGGAAGGTGCTGAGGGGTTTTCGAGGACTGTGTCCTACTTGCTCAAGTCCAGGGTGTTGTTCTCGTGGTGGGCGTGGCTAAGGAGCCCAGCGCTGCTTACTGGACAGTCCATTGGCACTTGGGCCTCCCCCTGCTGTCCTCACCAGTCTCCCATTCCCTGAACCATGCAGCTTCGGAGACCTGGGTAGCAACAAACTCTTCGGGAAAGTAATCAAGGCAGAAATGTCAATGTAACAGGACCACATGATTACGCCCCAGTAGTGCCCCAACCAAGGATGGCATTCGTTACCCCTCAGGTCTACACCCTAAAGCCCAGCGCTGCGCGCAGAGAATGGGGCAGGCCTGTGCCCCAGAATCCCTTGCCTCTTCTCCCTTCTACTTGGTCCCAGGGTGGTGGGGCGCCCAACCTGGCCTTCCTAGCCACCACCTGCCATCTGCAGCTGAGTTCCTGAGGCTTGTCCCCTGCACACATACCTCCTTTGCTGATAACTCCCTCCGAGTTCTCTCTCCTAGCCCTCCTGTCCCTGCCTTGCTGCTCTGGACTGCTTTCAACTCACACATGCCTCTGCGTCACTGCCTCTTTGCCTCTGCCTCTGCTTCCCAATTTCCCCCTCCTCCTCTTGAGGTTCACAGGCTGCACACCTCCCCATGCACCTCTTCACTTCTTCTGGGGAAATGACAACTGCCTGACCCTGGCCTAGCCCTTCTTATCTTCTCCAAATCTCCCTCTGCTCTCACCCTCTGCACACC
Source organism: Perognathus longimembris pacificus (assembly GCF_023159225.1). NCBI lineage: Eukaryota > Metazoa > Chordata > Mammalia > Rodentia > Heteromyidae > Perognathus > Perognathus longimembris. The sequence continues at coordinate 13,749 of NW_025959190.1, read as the reverse complement.
TGGGATCTCTCAGTCCTCTGGTGAACACCAATCCCCATTTATCTAACCTGTTGTCTGCCTGCTCTGTGCCCAAGCCCCTCTGCTCCTTTTCTGTGCACAGGAGGTTTGTGACAAAGGTAGGAGGGAAGCGGCACTCCTTTCCTGCCTTCTGGTTTTATGACTGACATCCGATTGGTCTGGAAACGGCCTCTGCCCCCTTGGCCAAGACCACCTGAAGACCTTGCCTGGCTTGCTAGGCAGCAACCCTGTGTTTTTTCTGAGCAGGAAGGACTGCACATATGCGACCCACTATGCAGAAAAGCCTCCAGGGGGTGGCCGGATGTTTTGTTTCTCCATTCCTTGCCCACTTTGTTGATGTGTGCTTTCATTTGCATTCCAACAGGAACAGCCTTAAGGGAGGGGTAGTGAGGCTGCTTAGAGGTAGGCAGTTGGTGCTCACAGGCCAGCAGGGCCTCCTGTTGCCTCACTAACAGTGCATTTGCACCTGGGGTGCTGGGAAGCCTCTGGGCAGTGCCCATATGGTTTGGAGCTCTGTGACATGGCCAGGTACTAGGCGCCTCCTGCTGACTTGAGCCAGTGTTCCAACTGGAGTTGCCATAGAAAAAGGGCACAGGGCCCCTTGGGGGTTTGCTGTAAGTTCTCACTAGTTCTCACAGGCCTTCGGGGATGCACAGGATGTGTAGAGCCGCACATCCCTCCCCTGACCATTCTGCTGGGAACAGCTTGGGCCAGGGTCCTAGGCAAATACACTTTCCACCTCCCCTCCTGCTCCATCTTCCCACATCCTGGTTGAACCCGTGTGACACAGCTCCCCACCGCCTCTGCCCTTGCCAGTCCTGGAAGTGGCTGGTGTGTGGATCCGCCACCTCTCTCACAATCAACCTCATCTCTCTTGCTCAGAGCATAAGGGAGATACAAGGTTAGCACGTCAGCGAATCTGGGCATCTCCTTTCTGCGCTAGTGTCTGCTTAACTCTTGTCTTCCCGCTTGCCTTGGCCTCTCTGGCCCAGATCCCTGCCTGCTACTTCCTGCTATTGAGCAGCCAAGGATTATACTGGCTAGAGGCAGGAGCTGGCAATCCTGGTGCCCGTGGCTCACAGCCATATGTTTTAGGCTCCTTCAGGAAGCTCTGCTAAGACACCAGGGAAAGGGATATCTGACCCTTCCCTGCCGTGACCAAGGCACACTAGCACCCAGCAATGATATTCATAGGCAGCATCATCACTGTCATGCAGATCTCCAAGAGCAGAGGCAGCTTGGCATCAAGTACGGAGACCTTTGTGTAGAGGACAGCACAAGAGGGGAGCCTTCGCCATATGATTGGTTTCCGGGAACTTCAAAAAACAAGTAACGTGTAAAGACTTTGAACTCCCTATGTCCAACCTCATACCTGACACACTCCTGCAACCGCACATGAACAAAAAATTCCTCACAGGCGAGCCGACTCTCTCTCTCTCTCTTTCTCTCTCTTCCTCCCCGCCACCCCCACATGCTCACTATAACACACTGTGCCGGGTCCTCCTGGATCTACATCCACATACCTATTTGCACATATGCAGACTTAGGCTTAGGAAGCACACTCTTGTACAGCATCAGGAACACACGCATGAAGGCAAGCAGGGGCACACACACGCACAGGTGAGTGCACCCAGTACACAGTGGCTTGGAAGGTGCTGAGGGGTTTTCGAGGACTGTGTCCTACTTGCTCAAGTCCAGGGTGTTGTTCTCGTGGTGGGCGTGGCTAAGGAGCCCAGCGCTGCTTACTGGACAGGTCCATTGGCACTTGGGCCTCCCCCTGCTGTCCTCACCAGTCTCCCATTCCCTGAACCATGCAGCTTCGGAGACCTGGGTAGCAACAAACTCTTCGGGAAAGCAATCAAGGCAGAAATGTCAATGTAACAGGACCACATGATTACGCCCCAGTAGTGCCCCAACCAAGGATGGCATTCGTTACCCCTCAGGTCTACACCCTAAAGCCCAGCGCTGCGCGCAGAGAATGGGGCAGGCCTGTGCCCCAGAATCCCTTGCCTCTTCTCCCTTCTACTTGGTCCCAGGGTGGTGGGGCGCCCAACCTGGCCTTCCTAGCCACCACCTGCCATCTGCAGCTGAGTTCCTGAGGCTTGCCCCTGCACACATACCTCCTTTGCTGATAACTCCCTCCGAGTTCTCTCTCCTAGCCCTCCTGTCCCTGCCTTGCTGCTCTGGACTGCTTTCAACTCACACATGCCTCTGCGTCACTGCCTCTTTGCCTCTGCCTCTGCTTCCCAATTTCCCCCTCCTCCTCTTGAGGTTCACAGGCTGATTTCCCCCTCCTCCTCTTGAGGTTCACAGGCTGCACACCTCCCCATGCACCTCTTCACTTCTTCTGGGGAAATGACAACTGCCTCACCCTGGCCTAGCCCTTCTTATCTTCTCCAAATCTCCCTCTGCTCTCACCCTCTGCACACCTGGGATCTCTCAGTCCTCTGGTGAACACCAATCCCCATTTATCTAATCTGTTGTCTGCCTGCTCTGTGCCCAAGCCCCTCTGCTCCTTTTCTGTGCACAGGAGGTTTGTGACAAAGGTAGGAGGGAAGCGGCACTCCTTTCCTGCCTTCTGGTTTTATGACTGACATCCGATTGGTCTAGAAACGGCCTCTGCCCTTTGGCCAAGACCACCTGAAGACCTTGCCTGGCTTGCTAGGCAGCAGCCCTGTGTTTTTTCTGAGCAGGAAGGACTGCACATATGCGACCCACTATGCAGAAAAGCCTCCAGGGGGTGGCCGGATGTTTTGTTTCTCCATTCCTTGCCCACTTGGTTGATGTGTGCTTTCATTTGCATTCCAACAGGAACAGCCTTAAGGGAGGGGTAGTGAGGCTGCTTAGAGGTAGGCAGTTGGTGCTCACAGGCCAGCAGGTGCCTCACTAACAGTGCATTTGCACCTGGGGTGCTGGGAAGCCTCTGGGCAGTGCCCATATGGTTTGGAGCTCTGTGACATGGCCAGGTACTAGGCGCCTCCTGCTGACTTGAGCCAGTGTTCCAACTGGAGTTGCCATAGCAAAAAGGGCACAGGGCCCCTTGGGGGTTTGCTGTAAGTTCTCACTAGTTCTCACAGGCCTTCGGGGATGCACAGGATGTGTAGAGCCGCACATCCCTCCCCTGACCATTCTGCTGGGAACGGCTTGGGCCAGGGTCCTAGGCAAATACACTTTCCACCTCCCCTCCTGCTCCATCTTCCCACATCCTGGTTGAACCCGTGTGACACAGCTCCCCACCGCCTCTGCCCTTGCCAGTCCTGGAAGTGGCTGGTGTATGGATCTGCCACCTCTCTCACAATCAACCTCATCTCTCTTGCTCAGAGCATAAGGGAGATACAAGGTTAGCAGGTCAGCGAATCTGGGCATCTCCTTTCTGCGCTAGTGTCTGCTTAACTCTTGTCTTCCCCGCTTGCCCTTGGCCCTCTCTGGCCCAGATCCCTGCCTGCTACTTCCTGCTATTGAGCAGCCAAGGATTATACTGGCTAGAGGCAGGAGCTGGCAATCCTGGTGCCCGTGGCTCACAGCCATATGTTTTAGGCTCCTTCAGGAAGCTCTGCTAAGACACCAGGGAAAGGGATATCTGACCCTTCCCTGCCGTGACCAAGGCACACTAGCACCCAGCAATGATATTCATAGGCAGCATCAATCACTGTCATGCAGATCTCCAAGAGCAGAGGCAGCTTGGCATCAAGTACGGAGACCTTTGTGTAGAGGACAGCACAAGAGGGGAGCCTTCGCCATATGATTGGTTTCCGGAACTTCAAAAAACAAGTAACGTGTAAACACTTTGAACTCCCTCTGTCCAACCTCATACCTGACACACTCCTGCAACCGCACATGAACAAAAAATTCCTCACAGGCGAGCCGACTCTCTCTCTCTCTCTTTCTCTCTCTTCCTCCCCGCCACCCCCACATGCTCACTATAACACACTGTGCCGGGTCCTCCTGGATCTACATCCACATACCTATTTGCACATATGCAGACTTAGGCTTAGGAAGCACACTCTTGTACAGCATCAGGAACGCACGCATGTAGGCAAGCAGGGGCACACACACGCACACGTGAGCGCACCCATTACACAGTGGCTTGGAAGTGCTAAGGGGTTTTCGAGGACTGTGTCCTACTTGCTCAAGTCCAGGGTGTTGTTCTCGTGGTGGGCGTGGCTAAGGAGCCCAGCGCTGCTTACTGGACAGGTCCATTGGCACTTGGGCCTCCCCCTGCTGTCCTCACCAGTCTCCCATTCCCTGAACCATGCAGCTTCGGAGACCTGGGTAGCAACAAACTCTTCGGGAAAGCAATCAAGGCAGAAATGTCAATGTAACAGGACCACATGATTACGCCCCAGTAGTGCCCCAACCAAGGATGGCATTCGTTACCCCTCAGGTCTACAACCCTAAAGCCCAGCGCTGCGCGCAGAGAATGGGGCAGGCCTGTGCCCCAGAATCCCTTGCCTCTTCTCCCTTCTACTTGGTCCCAGGGTGGTGGGCGCCCAACCTGGCCTTCCTAGCCACCATCTGCCATCTTCAGCTGAGTTCCTGAGGCTTGTCCCCTGCACACATACCTCCTTTGCTGATAACTCCCTCCGACTTCTCTCTCCTAGCCCTCCTGTCCCCTGCCTTGCTGCTCTGGACTGCTTTCAACTCACACATGCCTCTGCGTCACTGCCTCTTTGCCTCTGCCTCTGCTTCCCAATTTCCCCCTCCTCCTCTTGAGGTTCACAGGCTGCACACCTCCCCATGCACCTCTTCACTTCTTCTGGGGAAATGACAACTGCCTCACCCTGGCCTAGCCCTTCTTATCTTCTCCAAATCTCCCTCTGCTCTCACCCTCTGCACACCTGGGATCTCTCAGTCCTCTGGTGAACACCAATCCCCCATTTATCTAATCTGTTGTCTGCCTGCTCTGTGCCCAAGCCCCTCTGCTCCTTTTCTGTGCACAGGAGTTTGTGACAAAGGTAGGAGGGGAAGCGGCACTCCTTTCCTGCCTTCTGGTTTATGACTGACATCCGATTGGTCTAGAAACGGCCTCTGCCCCCTTGGCCAAGACCACCTGAAGACCTTGCCTGGCTTGCTAGGCAGCAGCCCTGTGTTTTTCTGAGCAGGAAGGACTGCACATATGCGACCCACTATGCAGAAAAGCCTCCAGGGGGTGGCCGGATGTTTTGTTTCTCCATTCCTTGCCCACTTTGTTGATGTGTGCTTTCATTTGCATTCCAACAGGAACAGCCTTAAGGGAGGGGTAGTGAGGCTGCTTAGAGGTAGGCAGTTGGTGCTCACAGGCCAGCAGGGCCTCCTGGTGCCTCACTAACAGTGCATTTGCACCTGGGGTGCTGGGAAGCCTCTGGGCAGTGCCCATATGGTTTGGAGCTCTGTGACATGGCCAGGTACTAGGCGCCTCCTGCTGACTTGAGCCAGTGTTCCAACTGGAGTTGCCATAGCAAAAAGGGCACAGGGCCCTTGGGGGTTAGCTGTAAGTTCTCACTAGTTCTCACAGGCCTTCGGGATGCACAGGATGTGTAGAGCCGCACATCCCTCCCTTACCATTCTGCTGGGAACGGCTTGGGCCAGGGTCCTAGGCAAATACACTTTCCACCTCCCCTCTGCTCCATCTTCCCACATCCTGGTTGAACCCGTGTGACACAGCTCCCCACCGCCTCTGCCCTTGCCAGTCCTGGAAGTGGCTGGTGTATGGATCTGCCACCTCTCTCACAATCAACCTCATCTCTCTTGCTCAGAGCATAAGGGAGATACAAGGATAGCAGGTCAGCGAATCTGGGCATCTCCTTTCTGCGCTAGTGTCTGCTTAACTCTTGTCTTCCCGCTTGCCTTGGCCTCTCTGGCCCAGATCCCTGCCTGCTACTTCCTGCTATTGAGCAGCCAAGGATTATACTGGCTAGAGGCAGGAGCTGGCAATCCTGGTGCCCGTGGCTCACAGCCATATGTTTTAGGCTCCTTCAGGAAGCTCTGCTAAGACACCAGGGAAAGGGATATCTGACCCTTCCCTGCCGTGACCAAGGCACACTAGCACCCAGCAATGATATTCATAGGCAGCATCATCACTGTCATGCAGATCTCCAAGAGCAGAGGCAGCTTGGCATCAAGTACGGAGACCTTTGTGTAGAGGACAGCACAAGAGGGGAGCCTTCGCCATATGATTGGTTTCCGGGAACTTCAAAAAACAAGTAACGTGTAAACACTTTGAACTCCCTCTGTCCAACCTCATACCTGACACACTCCTCGCATCCGCACATGAACAAAAAATTCCGACAGGCGAGCCGACTCTCTCTCTCTCTCTTTCTCTCTCTTCCTCCCCGCCACCCCCACATGCTCACTATAAAACACTGTGCCGGGTCCTCCTGGATCTACATCCACATACCTATTTGCACATATGCAGACTTAGGCTTAGGAAGCACACTCTTGTACAGCATCAGGAACACACGCATGTAGGCAAGCAGGGGCACACACACGCACAGGTGAGCGCACCCAGTACACAGTGGCTTGGAAGGTGCTGAGGGGTTTTCGAGGACTGTGTCCTACTTGCTCAAGTCCAGGGTGTTGTTCTCGTGGTGGGGCGTGGCTAAGGAGCCCAGCGCTGCTTACTGGACAGGTCCATTGGCACTTGGGCCTCCCCCTGCTGTCCTCACCAGTCTCGCATTCCCTGAATCATGCAGGTTCGGAGACCTGGGTAGCAACAAACTCTTCGGGAAAGCAATCAAGGCAGAAATGTCAATGTAACAGGACCACATGATTACGCCCCAGTAGTGCCCCAACCAAGGATGGCATTCGTTACCCTCAGGTCTACACCCTAAAGCCCAGCGCTGCGCGCAGAGAATGGGGCAGGCCTGTGCCCCAGAATCCCTTGCCTCTTCTCCTTCTACTTGGTCCCAGGGTGGTGGGGGCGCCCAAACCTGGCCTTCCTAGCCACCACCTGCCATCTGCAGCTGAGTTCCTGAGGCTTGTCCCCTGCACACATACCTCCTTTGCTGATAACTCCCTCCGAGTTCTCTCTCCTAGCCCTCCTGTCCCTGCCTTGCTGCTCTGGACTGCTTTCAACTCACACATGCCTCTGCGTCACTGCCTCTTTGCCTCTGCCTCTGCTTCCCAATTTCCCCCTCTTCCTCTTGAGGTTCACAGGCTACACACCTCCCCATGCACCTCTTCACTTCTTCTGGGGAAATTACAACTGCCTCACCCTGGCCTAGCCCTTCTTATTCTTCTCCAAATCTCCCTCTGCTCTCACCCTCTGCACACCTGGGATCTCTCAGTCCTCTGGTGAACACCAATCCCCATTTATCTAATCTGTTGTCTGCCTGCTCTGTGCCCAAGCCCCTCTGCTCCTTTTCTGTGCACAGGAGGTTTGTGACAAAGGTAGGAGGGAAGCGGCACTCCTTTCCTGCCTTTGGTTTTATGACTGACATCCGATTGGTCTGGAAACGGCCTCTGCACCCTTGGCCAAGACCACCTGAAGACCTTGCCTGGCTTGCTAGGCAGCAGCCCTGTGTTTTTCTGAGCAGGAAGGACTGCACATATGCGACCCACTATGCAGAAAAGCCTCCAGGGGGTGGCCGGATGTTTTGTTTCTCCATTCCTTGCCCACTTTGTTGATGTGTGCTTTCATTTGCATTCCAACAGGAACAGCCTTAAGGGAGGGGTAGTGAGGCTGCTTAGAGGTAGGCAGTTGGTGCTCACAGGCCAGCAGGGCCTCCTGGTGCCTCACTAACAGTGCATTTGCACCTGGGGTGCTGGGAAGCCTCTGGGCAGTGCCCATATGGTTTGGAGCTCTGTGACATGGCCAGGTACTAGGCGCCTCCTGCTGACTTGAGCCAGTGTTCCAACTGGAGTTGCCATAGCAAAAAGGGCACAGGGCCCCTTGGGGTTTGCTGTAAGTTCTCACTAGTTCTCACAGGCCTTCGGGGATGCACAGGATGTGTAGAGCCGCACATCCCTCCCCTGACCATTCTGCTGGGAACGGCTTGGGCCAGGGTCCTAGCAAATACACTTTCCACCTCCCCTCCTGCTCCATCTTCCCACATCCTGGTTGAACCCGTGTGACACAGCTCCCCACCGCCTCTGCCCTTGCCAGTCCTGGAAGTGGCTGGTGTATGGATCTGCCACCTCTCTCACAATCAACCTCATCTCTCTTGCTCAGAGCATAAGGGAGATACAAGGATAGCAGGTCAGCGAATCTGGGCATCTCCTTTCTGCGCTAGTGTCTGCTTAACTCTTGTCTTCCCGCTTGCCTTGGCCTCTCTGGCCCAGATCCCTGCCTGCTACTTCCTGCTATTGAGCAGCCAAGGATTATACTGGCTAGAGGCAGGAGCTGGCAATCCTGGTGCCCGTGGCTCACAGCCATATGTTTTAGGCTCCTTCAGGAAGCTCTGCTAAGACACCAGGGAAAGGGATATCTGACCCTTCCCTGCCGTGACCAAGGCACACTAGCACCCAGCAATGATATTCATAGGCAGCATCATCACTGTCATGCAGATCTCCAAGAGCAGAGGCAGATTGGCATCAAGTACGGAGACCTTTGTGTAGAGGACAGCACAAGAGGGGAGCCTTCGCCATATGATTGGTTTCCGGGAACTTCAAAAAACAAGTAACGTGTAAACACTTTGAACTCCCTCTGTCCAACCTCATACCTGACACACTCCTGCATCCGCACATGAACAAAAAATTCCCGACAGGCGAGCCGACTCTCTCTCTCTCTCTTTCTCTCTCTTCCTCCCCGCCACCCCCACATGCTCACTATAACACACTGTGCCGGGTCCTCCTGGATCTACATCCACATACCTATTTGCACATATGCAGACTTAGGCTTAGGAAGCACACTCTTGTACAGCATCAGGAACACATGCATGTAGGCAAGCAGGGGGCACACACACGCACAGGTGAGCGCACCCAGTACACAGTGGCTTGGAAGGTGCTGAGGGGTTTTCGAGGACTGTGTCCTACTTGCTCAAGTCCAGGGTTTTGTTCTCGTGGTGGGCATGGCTAAGGAGCCCAGCGCTGCTTACTGGACAGGTCCATTGGCACTTGGGCCTCCCCCTGCTGTCCTCACCAGTCTCCCATTCCCTGAATCATGCAGCTTCGGAGACCTGGGTAGCAACAAACTCTTCGGGAAAGCAATCAAGGCAGAAATGTCAATGTAACAGGACCACATGATTACGCCCCAGTAGTGCCCCAACCAAGGATGGCATTCGTTACCCCTCAGGTCTACACCCTAAAGCCCAGCGCTGCGCGCAGAGAATGGGGCAGGCCTGTGCCCCAGAATCCCTTGCCTCTTCTCCCTTCTACTTGGTCCCAGGGTGGTGGGGCGCCCAACCTGGCCTTCCTAGCCACCACCTGCCATCTGCAGCTGAGTTCCTGAGGCTTGTCCCCTGCACACATACCTCCTTTGCTGATAACTCCCTCCGAGTTCTCTCTCCTAGCCCTCCTGTCCTGCCTTGCTGCTCTGGACTGCTTTCAACTCACACATGCCTCTGCGTCACTGCCTCTTTGCCTCTGCCTCTGCTTCCCAATTTCCCCCTCTTCCTCTTGAGGTTCACAGGCTACACAACTCCCCATGCACCTCTTCACTTCTTCTGGGGAAATTACAACTGCCTCACCCTGGCCTAGCCCTTCTTATCTTCTCCAAATCTCCCTCTGCTCTCACCCTCTGCACACCTGGGATCTCTCAGTCCTCTGGTGAACACCAATCCCCATTTATCTAATCTGTTGTCTGCCTGCTCTGTGCCCAAGCCCCTCTGCTCCTTTTCTGTGCACAGGAGGTTTGTGACAAAGGTAGGAGGGAAGCGGCACTCCTTTCCTGCCTTCTGGTTTTATGACTGACATCCGATTGTCTGGAAACGGCCTCTGCCCCCTTGGCCAAGACCACCTGAAGACCTTGCCTGGCTTGCTAGGCAGCAGCCCTGTGTTTTTCTGAGCAGGAAGGACTGCACATATGCGACCCACTATGCAGAAAAGCCTCCAGGGGGTGGCCGGATGTTTTGTTTCTCCATTCCTTGCCCACTTTGTTGATGTGTGCTTTCATTTGCATTCCAACAGGAACAGCCTTAAGGGAGGGGTAGTGAGGCTGCTTAGAGGTAGGCAGTTGGTGCTCACAGGCCAGCAGGGCCTCCTGGTGCCTCACTAACAGTGCATTTGCACCTGGGGTGCTGGGAAGCCTCTGGGCAGTGCCCATGTGGTTTGGAGCTCTGTGACATGGCCAGGTACTAGGCGCCTCCTGCTGACTTGAGCCAGTGTTCCAACTGGAGTTGCCATAGCAAAAAGGGCACAGGGCCCCTTGGGGGTTTGCTGTAAGTTCTCACTAGTTCTCACAGGCCTTCGGGGATGCACAGGATGTGTAGAGCCGCACATCCCTCCCCTGACCATTCTGCTGGGAACGGCTTGGGCCAGGGTCCTAGGCAAATACACTTTCCACCTCCCCTCCTGCTCCATCTTCCCACATCCTGGTTGAACCCGTGTGACACAGCTCCCCACCGCCTCTGCCCTTGCCAGTCCTGGAAGTGGCTGGTGTATGGATCCGCCACCTCTCTCACAATCAACCTCATCTCTCTTGCTCAGAGCATAAGGGAGATACAAGGTTAGCAGGTCAGCGAATCTGGGCATCTCCTTTCTGCGCTAGTGTCTGCTTAACTCTTGTCTTCCCGCTTGCCTTGGCCTCTCTGGCCCAGATCCCTGCCTGCTACTTCCTGCTATTGAGCAGCCAAGGATTATACTGGCTAGAGGCAGGAGCTGGCAATCCTGGTGCCCGTGGCTCACAGCCATATGTTTTAGGCTCCTTCAGGAAGCTCTGCTAAGACACCAGGGAAAGGGATATCTGACCCTTCCCTGCCGTGACCAAGGCACACTAGCACCCAGCAATGATATTCATAGGCAGCATCATCACTGTCATGCAGATCTCCAAGAGCAGAGGCAGCTTGGCATCAAGTACGGAGACCTTTGTGTAGAGGACAGCACAAGAGGGGAGCCTTCGCCATATGATTGGTTTCCGGGAACTTCAAAAAACAAGTAACGTGTAAAGACTTTGAACTCCCTCTGTCCAACCTCATATCTGACACACTCCTGCAAACCGCACATGAACAAAAAATTCCTCACAGGCGAGCCGACTCTCTCTCTCTCTCTTTCTCTCTCTTCCTCCCTGCCACCCCCACATGCTCACTATAACACACTGTGCCGGGTCCTCCTAGATCTACATCCACATACCTATTTGCACATATGCAGACTTAGGCTTAGGAAGCACACTCTTGTACAGCATCAGGAACGCACGCATGTAGGCAAGCAGGGGCACACACACGCACACGTGAGCGCACCCAGTACACAGTGGCTTGGAAGGTGCTAAGGGGTTTTCGAGGACTGTGTCCTACTTGCTCAAGTCCAGGGTGTTGTTCTCGTGGTGGGCGTGGCTAAGGAGCCCAGCGCTGCTTACTGGACAGGTCCATTGGCACTTGGGCCTCCCCCTGCTGTCCTCACCAGTCTCCCATTCCCTGAACCATGCAGCTTCGGAGACCTGGGTAGCAACAAACTCTTCGGGAAAGCAATCAAGGCAGAAATGTCAATATAACAGGACCACATGATTACGCCCCAGTAGTGCCCCAACCAAGGATGGCATTCGTTACCCCCTCAGGTCTACACCCTAAAGCCCAGCGCTGCGCGCAGAGAATGGGGCAGGCCTGTGCCCCAGAATCCCTTGCCTCTTCTCCCTTCTACTTGGTCCCAGGGTGGTGGGGCGCCCAACCTGGACTTCCTAGCCACCATCTGCCATCTTCAGCTGAGTTCCTGAGGCTTGTCCCCTGCACACATACCCTCCTTTGCTGATAACTCCCTCCGAGTTCTCTCTCCTATCCCTCCTGTCCCTGCCTTGCTGCTCTGGACTGCTTTCAACTCACACATGCCTCTGTGTCACTGCCTCTTTGCCTCTGCCTCTGTTTCCCAATTTCCCCCTCCTCCTCTTGAGGTTCACAGGCTGCACACCTCCCCATGCACCTCTTCACTTCTTCTGGGGAAATGACAACTGCCTCACCCCTGGCCTAGCCCTTCTTATCTTCTCCAAATCTCCCTCTGCTCTCACCCTCTGCACACCTGGGATCTCTCAGTCCTCTGGTGAACACCAATCCCCATTTATCTAATCTGTTGTCTGCCTGCTCTGTGCCCAACCCCTCTGCTCCTTTTCTGTGCACAGGAGGTTTGTGACAAAGGTAGGAGGGAAGCGGCACTCCTTTCCTGCCTTCTGGTTTTATGACTGACATCCGATTGGTCTGGAAACAGCCTCTGCCCCCTTGGCCAAGACCACCTGAAGACCTTGCCTGGCTTGCTAGGCAGCAGCCCTGTGTTTTTTCTGAGCAGGAAGGACTGCACATATGCGACCCACTATGCAGAAAAGCCTCCAGGGGGTGCCGGATGTTTTGTTTCTCCATTCCTTGCCCACTTTGTTGATGTGTGCTTTCATTTGCATTCCAACAGGAACAGCCTTAAGGGAGGGGTAGTGAGGCTGCTTAGAGGTAGGCAGTTGGTGCTCACAGGCCAGCAGGTGCCTCACTAACAGTGCATTTGCACCTGGGGTGCTGGGAAGCCTCTGGGCAGTGCCCATATGGTTAGGAGCTCTGTGACATGGCCAGGTACTAGGCGCCTCCTGCTGACTTGAGCCAGTGTTCCAACTGGAGTTGCCATAGCAAAAAGGGCACAGGGCCCCTTGGGGGTTTGCTGTAAGTTCTCACTAGTTCTCACAGGCCTTCGGGGATGCACAGGATGTGTAGAGCCGCACATCCCTCCCCTGACCATTCTGCTGGGAACGGCTTGGGCCAGGGTCCTAGGCAAATACACTTTCCACCTCCCCTCCTGCTCCATCTTCCCACATCCTGGTTGAACCCGTGTGACACAGCTCCCCACCACCTCTGCCCTTGCCAGTCCTGGAAGTGGCTGGTGTATGGATCCGCCACCTCTCTCACAATCAACCTCATCTCTCTTGCTCAGAGCATAAGGGAGATACAAGGTTAGCAGGTCAGCGAATCTGGGCATCTCCTTTCTGCGCTAGTGTCTGCTTAACTCTTGTCTTCCCGCTTGCCATGGCCTCTCTGGCCCAGATCCCTGCCTGCTACTTCCTGCTATTGAGCAGCCAAGGATTATACTGGCTAGAGGCAAGAGCTGGCAATCTTGGTGCCCGTGGCTCACAGCCATATGTTTTAGGCTCCTTCAGGAAGCCCTGCTAAGACACCAGGGAAAGGGATATCTGACCCTTCCCTGCCGTGACCAAGCACACTAGCACCCAGCAATGATATTCATAGGCAGCATCATCACTGTCATGCAGATCTCCAAGAGCAGAGGCAGCTTGGCATCAAGTACGGAGACCTTTGTGTAGCGGACAGCACAAGAGGGGAGCCTTCGCCATATGATTGGTTTCCGGGAACTTCAAAAAACAAGTAACGTGTAAACACTTTGAACTCCCTCTGTCCAACCTCATACCTGACACACTCATGCAACCGCACATGAACAAAAAATTCCTCACAGGCGAGCCGACTCTCTCTCTCTCTCTTTCTCTCTCTTCCTCCCCGCCACCCCCACATGCTCACTATAACACACTGTGCCGGGTCCTCCTGGATCTACATCCACATACCTATTTGCACATATGCAGACTTAGGCTTAGGAAGCACACTCTTGTACAGCATCAGGAACGCACGCATGTAGGCAAGCAGGGGCACACACACGCACACGTGAGCGCACCCCAGTACACAG